>NC_088870.1:27391192-27665155 GCF_032884065.1 Artemia franciscana
GCTAAAGTATTTTTAGAACCCCTCATGTGCATAATAGTCTCTGTTCGTTTTAAGTTTCAATGCTACTCCTTCCTTTCATTTGAAAAAACGTTTTCATGTTTATTTTTCATTGTTTTCTTATAGTAATGCTAGAAAATCCTGCGCCCTTTTCATTGAATTTTTCTTCCCCCATGACATATTCCTCCAAGGAAAGATCCTTCAACATATCCCCCTCCCCTCAGCCCCACCTCCAAACAAAATAAAATCCCCCTGAAAACGTCTGTACACTTCCCAATAACCATTACTATATTTAAACACTAGTCAAAGTTTGTAGCTTGCAGCCCCTCCCCCAGGGATTGTGGGGCAGTAAGTCATCCCCGAAGACATAGTTATTATGGTTTTCGACTATGTTGAACAAATGGCTATCTCAAAATTTTGATCCGTTGACTTTGGGAAAAAAAATGAGCGTGGGAGGGGGCCTAGATGCCCTCCAATTTTTTTGGCCACTTAAAAAGGACACTAGAACTTTTCATTTCCGTTAGAATGAGCCCTCTTGCGACATTCTAGGACCACTTGGTCGATACGATGACCACTGGGAAAAAAAAAAACAACAAATAAACAAGTACCCGTGATTTGTCTTCTGGCAAAAAATACAAAATTCCACATTTTTGTAGATAGGAGCTTGAAACTTCTACAGTAGGGTTCTCTGATGCGCTGAATCTGATGGTGTCATTTTCGTTAAGATCCAACGACTTTTAGGGGATGTTTCCCCCTATTTTCTTAAATAAGGCAAATTTTCTCAGGCTCGTAACTTTTGATGGGTAAGACTAAACTTGATGAAACTTAATCTAACAGCACATATTGAAGCAACATGACAGATAAAAGGTTCTAGCAGCAACGGCACATAAACGACAAAACCAATGCTCAGCGAATTTGTAATCTTTGTCAGGCTAGAAATTTTCCACACTGCCTGAAAATGCTGGTTAATCCTGGTTGAATGCTTAAAATTGTGGTCAATACCAGGAACTTGTAGATTTATGCTCAGGAGGAGGGAATAAGTCAACCGTTGCCTACAAATAAGGCGTTCGCATATTTGGGCCTGTTAATACCGAACCTTGGGGGTACACCTTTGTGACCACATCCTCTGTTGGCTTAATGTTATCTCGAATGGTGGGTAGATTTAAGCTTTCTTTATGCTCCTCTCTTCTTTGATTCTATTTACCTTTCTTTTCTTCTACTTTGTCTTTTTTATAAGTATTTAATGTTTTATTCCCCAGAGTTATAGTTTACTCGCTACTAAGTTTTCTTCACCATGTGACAGGCCATATTACTTTACAATGCTTATAAAATGCTATGCGCATATAGTTGTATGAATTTGTCTAATTACTTCTTTATGTTAAAGAAATATAGAAGAAAACAAAGCATAACAGTAAAAAAGCCTGTCGGGTTGGTTTGAGCTATAAAACAGCTTTTCTTATAGATAATACCATTGCAAAAGTAGAAAAACTACAAGCCCTGATAAACGGACCAAATACCAATCTTGAAGAATTGAGAGCTCTAAGCTGGTCTGGCGTGCCATCTAGTGTCCGGCCGGATACTTGGCGACTTTTGTCGGTAAGTTGCATACCCTGTTATCACAAGGTTCAATTTTTTCACATAGCTTCAGTCGAAACATGCACACACACAAAAAAGGGAAGTGGTAATGATTCAACCCTTGTACGGAGGGGGGGGGGGGATCAGTCTGAAAATTGACCCTTAGGAGCTATTACAAAGGAAAGAAAACTACTCTATGACTATTTCTGAATGAATATGGACTAAAGACCTTGGAGAGTTAACGACAGGATTTATGTCTCCATTTTGGCAACAATGCAAGATTCAAACTTGGAACAGCTTTGAAACTTTGAAGCCAGGATAATGCTGAAAAAATCGCTTCCAAGAGAAACGACATTTTCCAATTCAAAACTGTTAACCTAATGGACAATAACTTTATCATGCAACAAACTTAAAGGAACGGGAAAGAGTACGAGCTCAGATTGTCCGAAGCTACTGGTCAGATAATGTAAGGGATCGACTGCCTATGTTTATGATCTGCGTTCTTCACCATCCTTTGTTATTCTTTGTTAAAGTTGCAGGTACCAAATTTGGGGCCCAAGAAATTAGTGTCTGGCTAGGAACAAAGAGAAATGCTAACTGAAGAATTAAATAAAAAACTTGATACTTACGGACTTGTATTTTGACCCGTTTAAAGTAGATACAGCTGAAAACAGTGTCCGTGACGAGAATCCTGATAGTGTTGACCAAGTAGGGGCTTATTAAAATATTCATCTTGTGAGGGACTTATTCTTTAGTTCTGGTGAATTTTCGTGGATTTGTTAGGATGAGTTTTCTATTTTTTTTTTTTTGTGAGTGGTTTTTATATTGATTAAATTTCCTACTTAACTCCTTACCTATTCTTTGGCTTTCTTTTGGTGTGGTTTTTGTTTTTGTCTTTCGATTTTTTCGTAATAAGAAGCAACTTTATGTTTTCTTCATTTGTTTATTCTTTTCCTGAAACTTGTGATTAGTTTTCGAGTAGATTTTTTAATTATTAGTTGTGTTTTACCAAATCTAGTTGGGCTGGATAGGGAAAATTATGTTTAGGTCTTCAGAAGACATTGGGGGTGTCAGCCTAACTCATCTTTGTTCCTGCTTGTTTTGAGTTATAACTCGATTATTTATTGCAATCTTTGTTTGTTTTAATCTTTGTTTGTTACGGGGTTTCGTTTGTTTATTCATGGTGATTTGTGAAAGTTTTAGACTTGGAAAATTATTTGACTTTATTTCTGCTAATTTTTGGTTTAATGTAACTCTACTTTTCTTTAAAAAAAATTCGTTTGTAGAAACAATTTTTTAAATTACTTTATGTTCGTTTTTTACTGACATGGTCTTTTTATTGGAAAAGAAAAAATAGTCCAAATCTTTCCGATTTCATTTTCTATAAGGATTCATGGTTTGGCCTACTATTTATATGTGGGAGGAAACTTTTCTACAATTTTTAATAACAAACCCTCTTGAAAATCTGGACACCACACTATTGTTTAATTTAGTTTTAAAACTTCTCAATTTTTTTTGAAAAATAAAACAGTACCATTCACAAAAATTTGAACCCATGCTTTTTTGACAACCTGGATGCACTTACACTCTTTTGTTCAAGTTCATTTAGTCCAATGCTTGTTCATTTAGTTCAATTTTAGAGTAGAAGTAGTAATAGTAGTAGCCACGAAAATTTCAACTTAATACTCTCTGTCTTGAGATATTGCTGAGACGTCTTATTGTCAACCAACATACACATAGTACTTTTTGAGGTAGTTTTGAAGTAATATAAACTTTCCGTAAAAGTTTTTGCTTTATACCATTTTCTTGGGTATAGGCTGCACCCTATACCTTTTATACCCTGTACACTAGTAGGAGGATTAGGAGTAGTATTAGTTATAGCAGTAGTAGTATCAGTAGTAAGTAGTAATGCTATTCATATTGTCCCTTTTTGGTCTAGTACAACATCTCCTCCTTATGCCCTGACAGTTTCAACTTAATACTTTATGCCCTTTCTGAGATATATTTGATACGTCCTGTCGATAACCTTCATCCACGTAATGTGTTTTGACTCAGCCCAACATCCCCCTCAAAAGTCCCTGAAAGTTCCACATTAATACCATTAGCGCCTTAGTAATTTTAGTACTAACAGCAGTTGTACTACTCCTGCTACTAATAGTAGTAGTATGCACATAGTCCATTCTTATTAGCTCAACATGCCCCTCAGTATGCTCTGAAAGTTTCTATCTAGTACTCTAAGCCGTTCTTGGTATACTGCTGATACGGTATTTTGACAGCCTCCATGCATACAACGTGAATAGTATCCCATCAGACACTTCGAGCACACACATATCCTATTTATCCGAGAACATACATATCCCATCATTATGAACACACACATATTCCATCATTCTGAGCACACACATATCCCAATGTGCTATTGGAGATATCGGGTCTGTCGAGCATCCGGTATTACGTAATCTTATCCGGTTGATAAGAAAATTTTTGGAAGCATTATTATCTGAGTTTCGTTTGCCAAGTATGCTGTTCAATAATTTAAATGAGTTTGAAGTGACATGATGTCTACTAAACGAAATTTTGATGTGGATTCTAATGTACAATAGGAAGAGATCTTTTTGTATTCTAATGGTCTCGAGTTGATTATTGATAATTGATTATGACTGCAGCCGGCCAGGTATAATTTTTGTTATGTAATGGTCCTGAGCACATCTGTTTTCCGTTACTAGGGCTAGCGCAAGAGTTCGGGTCCCCACATTCGAATCCAGGACCCAATGTCCCCCTTTCGGGATCATGTCCCCTTCCAGGGCTCCAATGGCTCTCCCTCAAAGTTTCTGCCCCCTGTTTTATTTTACTTTGTTTTTTTTTAACCGAACTTTTTTCAACTTTTTTTGACGTCTAAAAGTCACATTAAATATACTTACCGAAAAAAACTTTATATTTTAAAGAATTCAAAATGAGGATGATATAAATGTCAGTCGTGATTTCTTCTGTTAAAAAAATAATTTTTTAGTGACTTTTTTTCTGTTTTTACTTAGATTTTTTTAAGTAATTTCTTTTTACTTAGTTTTTTCTTAACTTAGAAATGTTTTCAACTTTTTTTTCATGTCGTAAAATCACATTAAATATATATAGCAAAAAAAAATCATATGTGACAATTTCAAAATATGAAATGAAAATAATATGCGTATTTTAGTCAGGATTTTTTTTATAGAAAAATAATGTTTGTTGTGATATTCTTTTTACTTAGTTTTTTTTTACAGCTAGTTTTGCATAGTTTTAACCCTAAGACACTCTTGGAGTATCAATAACTCTTGCACAAAAAGTGTCAAGAACCATGAAAATGAAAGAAGATTTAATCGACTTGATCTGTAAAAGCACCAAGAACAGTGAAAATGAAACGAGGTTTGAATTGGTTTTATCGGTAAATGTATCAAGAACCCTGAAAATAAAATGGTGTTTTAATCGATTTGATCAGTAAAAGTACCAATGACCATGAAAATAAAAGAAGTTTTAATCAGTTTGACCTGTAAAAGTATAAACAACAGAGACATTGAAATGAGATTAGAATTGATTTGACCATTAAAAGTACCCACAGCCGAGACAATGAAATGCGTATTTGAATCGATTTGATCAATTAAAGTACAAAGAACAATGAAAATGTAATGGGATTGAAACAGATTGCCGGTTTTGATTTGTAAAAGCGCCAAGAACAGTGAAAATGAAACTGTGTTTGAATTGGTTTTATCGGTAAAAATACCAAGAACTCTGAAAATAAAAGGAGATTTTAATCGATTTGATCAGCAGAACTACCGAGAACCGTGAGAGTAAAAGAAGTTTTAATCAGTTTGATCTGTAAAATTATTGAGAACAGAGACAATGAAATGAGATTTGAATCGATTTTACCACTAAAAGTACCTACGACTGAGACAATGGAATGAGTATTTGAATCATTTCGACCAATTAAAGTACCAAGAACAATGAAAGTGAAATGGGGTGGAAACAGATTGTTCGTTCTAATCCGTAAAAGCGCTAAGAGCAGTAAATACGAAACAGTGTTTAATCGGTATCATAGGTTTTATCGGTAAAAGTACCAAAAACCCTGACTATGAAAGGGGATTTAAATTGGTTTTATGTGTAAAATTGCCAAGAGCCATAAAAATTAAAGGGGATTTTAATCGATTTGATCTGTAAGAGCACCAAGAACAATGAAAATGAAACGAGATTTGAAAGGTTTGACCAGTGAAAGTATTAAAAACAGAGGCAATGGAATGAGATTTGATTGCATTTGGGCGCTAAAAGTACTAACAATAGAGAAACTGAAATGAGTATTTGAGTCAATTTGAACAGTTAAAGTACTAAGAATAATGAAAACAAAATGGGCCTGAAACACATTGATCATTAAAAGTAGCAAGAACAATGAAAATGAAAGTTTGATTTGAATCGATTTGACCAGTAAAAGTACCAAGAACAATGAAAATATGAGTAGGTCACTTAGTGTTGCCCACCACGCTTAGTGAACCTATTTGAACCTAACTTGAAGGCAGGTAATTGAACATAACTTAAAATGCCAAACAAACCTAGCTTAAAATCAGTTAATAACTGATTGGCTGCAGGTTCCCGGGGTGTGTCAGGTTGGCTATTGGTACCAGGGCAGTTTTAGGTTGGCTGCAGGCACCCGGGCCAAGGTAAATGGGCTGCAGGTACCAAGAACAACGAGAATGAAAAAGGATTTGAATAGGTCTGACCAGTAAAAGTAATAAGAACATACACAACGAAATGAGATTTGAATTGATTTGACCACTAAATGTACTAACAGCTGAGACAATGAAATGAGTGTTTCAATCATTTTGATCAGTTAAAGTACCAAGAACAATGAAAATGAAATGGGATGGAAACTGTTTGTCGGTTTTGATCAATGAAGTACCAAGAACAGTAAAAATAAAATGGGTTTTGAATCGGTTTTATATTTAAAAGTGCCAAGAACCATGAAAATGAATCGGGATTTGAATCAATTTGATCACTAAAATACCACAGTGGAGACAATAAATACTTTAATCAATTGGATCGGTTAAAGTACCTAGAACAATGAAAACCAAATGGGGCTGAAACAAATTGATCATTAAAAGAAGCAAGAAGAATGAAAATAAAAGTTTGTTTTGCATCGATTTGTTCAGTAAATGTACCAAGAGCCGTGGAAATAAGATGGGGTTTTAATCAGTTTATCTGTAAAAGTATAAAGAACAGACACAATGAAATGACATTTGAATTTATTTATCACTAAAAGTATCAACAACAGAGATAATGAAATCATCATTTGAATTAATTTGACCAGTAAAATCGCCACGAACTGTGAAAATGAAAGGAGTTTTAATCGGTTTGATCTGTAAAAGTGCCAAGAATAGTGAAAATTAAACAGATTTGAATCGATTTTATGAGTAAAAGTACCAAGAACCCTAAAAATGAAAGGGGATTTTAATTGATGTGATCTGTCAAAGTAACAAGAAAGGAAAAAAATGAAACGGGGTCTGAATTGGTCTTATCGGTAAAGAACCAAGAACAGTGAAAATGAAACCGGATTTGAATCGGTTTTGTATTTAAAAGTGCCAAGAACCATGAAAATGAACTGGGATTTTAATTGATATTATCAGTAAAATTACCGAGAATAATGAAAATGAAATGGGATTCGAATCGATTTGATCACTAAAAGTACATACAGCAGAGACAATAAACGACAATTTTAATCAATTGGATCAGTTAAAGTACCAATAACAATGAAAACGAAATAGAGCTGAAACAGATTGATCATGAAAAGTAGCAAGAAGAATGAGAATGTAAGTTTGTTTAGCACCGATTTGACTAGTAAAAGTACCAAGAACCATGAAAATAAGAGGGCTTTTAATCAATTTGATCTGTAATAGTATCAAGAACAAACACAATGAAATGAGATTTGAATGTATTTGATCACTAAAAGTATCAACAATAGAGACAATGAGTATCAAATGAACATTTGAATCAATTTGACCAATAAAATCACCAAGAACTGTGAAAATGAAAGGAATTTTAATTAGTTTGATCTGTAAAAGTACCAAAAACAGTGACAATGAAACGGGATTTGAATCAGTTTTATACTTAAAAGTGTCGAAACACTGAAAATGAAAGGGCATTTCAATTATTTGATCTGTAAAAGTACCAATAACAGTCAAAATGAAACAGGGTTTGAAACAATGGTGTTCAACGACGGGGTTTGAAGAACAGACAATGAAATGAGGTTTGAATTGATTTGTCCACCGAAACTACCTACAGCCGAGACAATAAAATGAGTATTTGAATCAATTTGATCAGTTAAAGTAAAGAAAACAATAAAAATGAAATGGGGTTGAAACAGATGGTTGGTTTTCATCTGTAAAGGTACCAAGAACTGTGAAAGTGAAACGGATTTGAATTGGTTTTATAGATAAAAGTGCCAAGAACCATGGAAATTAAAGTGGATTTTAATCGATTTAATCTGTAAGATTAACGAGAACAGTGACAATGAAATGGAGTTTCAATTGGATTTGTCGGTAAAAGTACTAAGAACCCTGAAAATGAAAGGGGATTTTAGTCGATTTGATCTGTAAAAGTACCAAAAACAATGAAAATGAAACAGGATTTGAATAGGTTTGACTAGTGAAAGTATTAAGAACAGAGACAATGAAATTAGATTTGAATCAGTTTGACAACTGAATGCAACAACAGCAGAGACAATAAAATGAGTATTTGAATCAATTTGATGAGTTAATGTACAAAGAACAATGAAAATAGAATGGGGCTGAAACAGATTGATCATTAAAATTAGAAGGAAGCTGAAAATGAAAGGAGATTTGAATCAATTTCACCAGTAAACGTACCAAGAACCATGAAAGTAAGAGGGATGTTTAATCAGTTTATCTGTAAATGTATCAAGAACAGAGATAATGAAATAATTAAATGAGATTTGAATCGATTTAACCACTAAAAGTACCAACAACAGAGACAATGAAATGAGTATGTGAATCAATTTGGCCAGCAAACGTACCAAGAACCATGAGAGTAAGAGGGATGTTTAATCTGTTTATCTGTAAATGTATCAAGAACAGAGATAATGAAATGAGATATCGATTTAACCACTAAAAGTACCAACAGCAGAGACAATGAAATGAGTATTTGAATCGATTTGAACAGTTAAAGTATCAAGAACAATGAGAATGAAATGGGGTTGAAACAGATTGATCATCAAAAGTAGCAAACAGAGTGAAAATGAAAGGGTGATTTGAATCGATTTGACTAGTAAAAGTACCAAGAACCATGAAAATAAAAGGGGTTGTAATCAGTTTGATCTGTAGAAGTATAAAGGGCACAGACAATGAAATGAGATTTGAATCGATTTGACCAACTAAAAGTATCAACAACTGCAACAGTGATGTGAGTATTTGAATCAATTTGACTTGTAATAGTACCAAGAACTGTGAAAATGAAAGGGGTTATAATCGATCTGGATCTGTAAAAGTACCAAGAACGGTAAAAGTGAAACGGGATTTGAATTGGTTTTTTGTGTAAAAGTGCTAAGAACCATTAAAATTAAATGGGATTTTAATCGATTTGATTTGTAAAAGTACCAAGAACAGTGAAAATGAAATGGAATTTGAATCGGTTTTATATGTAAAAGTGCCAAGAACCATGAAAATGGAAGGGAATTCTAATCGATTTGATCTGGAAAAGTGCCAAAAACAATGAAAATTTAACCGGACTCGAATGGGTATTACCAGTAAAAGTACCAAAAACATGAACAATGAAATGAGATTTGAATCGATTTAAACACCAAAAGTACCAACTACAGAGACAATGAAATCAAAGAGTGATTTGAATTGAATTAACCAAAAATTGCATCAAGAGCCATGAAAACAAAAGGAAGTTTTGATCAGTTTGATCTGTAAAAGTATCTGTAAACAGAGACAATGAAACGAGTTTTTGAATAGATCCAACCAGTTATTGTAGCAATCGATTTCACAAATAATTGTAGCAACAACTGAGACAATGAAATGAGTATTTGAATCAATGTGAGCAGTAAAAGTACCACTCGCCGCAGCCCACGTACCTGCAGCCAATCTTCCCTTGCCCGGTTACCTGAGCCAACCTACAACTGCCCTGGTACCTATAGCCAACCTGCCACACCCCAGGTGTGCGCAGCCAATCAGATTTTAACTGATTTTAAGCCAAGCTCGTTTGGTATTTTAAGTTAAATTCAAATATCCGCCTTCAAGTTAGGTTTATATTGGTTCACTAAGTGTGGTGGGCAACGCTAAGTGAACCTAAATGAACCTAACTTGAAAGCAGTTATCAACTCAAAGCTCATTTCATTTTGTCTGTTCTTGTTACTTATTCAGACCAAACTGATTAAAACCCACTTTTATTTTCTTGGTTCTTGGTACTTTTACTGGTTAAATCGATTCAAGTCAAACTTTCGTTTTCACTGTTCTTGCTACTTTTAATGATCAATCTGTTTCAACCCCATTTCGTTTTTATTGTTCTTAGTACTTTAACTGTTCGAATTGATTCAAAAACTCATTTCAGTGTCTCTGTTGTTGGTACTTTTAGTGTTCAAATGGATTCAAATCTCATTTCATCGTTTCTGTTCTTGATACTTTTTCTCGTCAAGCCTATTCAAATCCCGTTTCATTTTAATTTTTCTTTGTGCTGTTACAGATCGAATCGATTAAAATCCCCTTTCATTTTTATGACTCTTGGCACTTTTACACATAAAACCAATTTAAATCCCCTTTCATATACAGGGTTCTTAGTACTTTTACCGATAAAACCAATTCAAACCCCGTTTCATATTCACTGCTCTTAGTGCTTTTACAGATCAAAAACCGACAATCTGTTTCAACCCCATTTCATTTTCATTGTTATTGGTAATTTAACTGATCAAATTGATTCAAATGTTGATTTCAGTGTCTCTGTTGTTGGTACTTTTAGTGTTCAAATGGATTCAAATCTCATTTCATTGTGTCTGTTCTTGATATTTTTCTCGTCAAGCCTATTCGAATCCCGTTTCATTTTCATTTTTCTTGGAGCTCTTACAGATCAAATCGATTAAAATCCCCTTTCATTTTTATCACTCTTAGCACTTTTACACATAAAACCAATTTGAATCCCCTTTCATATTCAGGGTTCTTAGTACTTTCACCGATAAAACCAATTTAAATACCGTTTCATATTTATTGCTGTTAGTGCTTTTACAGATCAAAAACCGACAATCTGTTTCAACTCCATTTCATTGTGTTGCGAGAGCAACACTTTGGTTTTGTCCCGTTTTTTTTCTATGCCGCCGATCTCAGCTGATTCCTGGAAACTGGTAAGGGTCTAACCTGTGCGGTTTTTACGGAAAGTGTGGACCTTGGCCGGATTGATGAATATGACATTACATTTTGGAAAGCTCCACAGAACTCTTGCCTGGGGCCAAAAAGGATGGTTTTTGCTTGTCCACGATCCAGAGCCTATGATGTGCCTAGTGAAGTGGAGTTATATAGCCTATGTCAGAGAGGAATATATGAAGTTGTGCAGCCTAGCTTTCGTTTCATCAAACCATGTTTCTGCTTTCGATTGGAAAGCTCCGTTCTAGCAGGCAAGCAGGCAGGCACCACTTTCAAATTGAAGATGGACTAAAATCTATAAGTTTTAAATATATGCAGCAGTTACCCGGCCTCACAGCCAATATAACGGTAAAAGAACGGTAAAAGTGAAACGGGATTTGAATTGGTTTTTTGTGTAAAAGTGCTAAGAACCATTAAAATTAAATGGGATTTTAATCGATTTGATTTGTAAAAGTACCAAGAACAGTGAAAATGAAATGGAATTTGAATCGGTTTTATATGTAAAAGTGCCAAGAACCATGAAAATGGAAGGGAATTCTAATCGATTTGATCTGGAAAAGTGCCAAAAACAATGAAAATTTAACCGGACTCGAATGGGTATTACCAGTAAAAGTACCAAAAACATGAACAATGAAATGAGATTTGAATCGATTTAAACACCAAAAGTACCAACTACAGGGACAATGAAATCAAAGAGTGATTTGAATTGAATTAACCAAAAATTGCATCAAGAGCCATGAAAACAAAAGGAAGTTTTGATCAGTTTGATCTGTAAAAGTATCTGTAAACAGAGACAATGAAACGAGTTTTTGAATAGATCCAACCAGTTATTGTAGCAATCGATTTCACAAATAATTGTAGCAACAACTGAGACAATGAAATGAGTATTTGAATCAATGTGAGCAGTAAAAGTACCACTCGCCGCAGCCCACGTACCTGCAGCCAATCTTCCCTTGCCCGGTTACCTGAGCCAACCTACAACTGCCCTGGTACCTATAGCCAACCTGCCACACCCCAGGTGTGCGCAGCCAATCAGATTTTAACTGATTTTAAGCCAAGCTCGTTTGGTATTTTAAGTTAAATTCAAATATCCGCCTTCAAGTTAGGTTTATATTGGTTCACTAAGTGTGGTGGGCAACGCTAAGTGAACCTAAATGAACCTAACTTGAAAGCAGTTATCAACTCAAAGCTCATTTCATTTTGTCTGTTCTTGTTACTTATTCAGACCAAACTGATTAAAACCCACTTTTATTTTCTTGGTTCTTGGTACTTTTACTGGTTAAATCGATTCAAGTCAAACTTTCGTTTTCACTGTTCTTGCTACTTTTAATGATCAATCTGTTTCAACCCCATTTCGTTTTTATTGTTCTTAGTACTTTAACTGTTCGAATTGATTCAAAAACTCATTTCAGTGTCTCTGTTGTTGGTACTTTTAGTGTTCAAATGGATTCAAATCTCATTTTATCGTTTCTGTTCTTGATACTTTTTCTCGTCAAGCCTATTCAAATCCCGTTTCATTTTAATTTTTCTTTGTGCTGTTACAGATCGAATCGATTAAAATCCCCTTTCATTTTTATGACTCTTGGCACTTTTACACATAAAACCAATTTAAATCCCCTTTCATATACAGGGTTCTTAGTACTTTTACCGATAAAACCAATTCAAACCCCGTTTCATATTCACTGCTCTTAGTGCTTTTACAGATCAAAAACCGACAATCTGTTTCAACCCCATTTCATTTTCATTGTTATTGGTAATTTAACTGATCAAATTGATTCAAATGTTGATTTCAGTGTCTCTGTTGTTGGTACTTTTAGTGTTCAAATGGATTCAAATCTCATTTCATTGTGTCTGTTCTTGATATTTTTCTCGTCAAGCCTATTCGAATCCCGTTTTATTTTCATTTTTCTTGGAGCTCTTACAGATCAAATCGATTAAAATCCCCTTTCATTTTTATCACTCTTAGCACTTTTACACATAAAACCAATTTGAATCCCCTTTCATATTCAGGGTTCTTAGTACTTTCACCGATAAAACCAATTTAAATACCGTTTCATATTTATTGCTGTTAGTGCTTTTACAGATCAAAAACCGACAATCTGTTTCAACTCCATTTCATTGTGTTGCGAGAGCAACACTTTGGTTTTGTCCCGTTTTTTTTCTATGCCGCCGATCTCAGCTGATTCCTGGAAACTGGTAAGGGTCTAACCTGTGCGGTTTTTACGGAAAGTGTGGACCTTGGCCGGATTGATGAATATGACATTACATTTTGGAAAGCTCCACAGAACTCTTGCCTGGGGCCAAAAAGGATGGTTTTTGCTTGTCCACGATCCAGAGCCTATGGTGTGCCTAGTTATATAGCCTATGTCAGAGAGGAATATATGAAGTTGTGCAGCCTAGCTTTCGTTTCATCAAACCATGTTTCTGCTTTCGATTGGAAAGCTCCGTTCTAGCAGGCAAGCAGGCAGGCACCACTTTCAAATTGAAGATGGACTAAAATCTATAAGTTTTAAATATATGCAGCAGTTACCCGGCCTCACAGCCAATATATATTCGTTGAGTGTTAAATAGAAAAATTTACAGAAGCAAAAATGTGGCATTTTCCCACGGATTCGAAAGTTCTGCCATCTATTGTTTCTACCCATCTCTGTTCGTGATTTCAGCTGAGTTTATCATTTGGTTTTTCGGACTTGAGATTGCGGTAGAGAAATGGTATCAGATATGCCTAATAAACTTTAAAAGTTCTCCTATTGCTAAAGAAATTGGAGCTTATCCTTTGCTCCTTTCTAAGTGGTGACGTTAGAAAGTTTGCCTATGGCAAAAATAAATTAACTTTTGAACTAAGACAGATATAATTTTTTTTCGACGGCAATCGATAGCTCTTGATGAGCTGATCAAAGTATATGACATCCATTTTTTGGGTACAAAAATTCCTTCATGAGGTATACCATTTTGAAAGTTTCAAGGGGTTGACAGCTTCAGTAGTAAGGTACACACTGAAACGAAATCTATGCCGATACAAACTGTGAGACATATAGAGGACTTGTGAGCAACAGTCGGGTGTTAGGTAATAATAACCTTCAGCAATGAGGGGTTGGCAACTTTTGCTAGTTGGCGTATCTATTATTTGCTTCCAGTGCATTTGATGGTAAAGCCAATTTGGTTCCAGTGGTAAGGCATGTAGGGGACTTGTACGTAATAATCTGCTGTTAGGCTACAATCAACTTCAGTGATGAGGGGTTTGCAACTATGCTAGTTAGTGTACCCATTTATTTGTTCCGGTGAACTTGATGCCTATCACGGGAGATGGACTTATAATTAAGAATCGGTTCACTTTGGGCGAGAAACGGCTGTTAGCTCATAATTTTCTTCGGCAATGAGGGGTTTGCCACTTTTGCTAGTTGGTGTACCTATTATTTGTTTTCGGTGTATTCCATGGTTAAACCAATCTGGTTCTAGTGGTAAGACATGTAGGGGACTTGTAAGTAATAATCGACTGTTGGGCTACAATCATCTTCAGCGATGTGGGGTTTACAACTTTTACTAGTTGATGTACCCATTTATTTTTTTTCCGGTGAACTTGATGTCTATCACGGGAGATGGACTTGTAAGTAAGAATTTGTTCACTTTGGGCTAGAAATTTGTGCAAATTGGTGCACATTTTATTCGATCTCTTTAAATCTGACAGAATTAAGTGTTTACGCAACGGGTACAAACGCTAACGTAAAACAATGAGGTAGTTTCCTAATAATTAGTGTCACCTATGGTATTTTAATCCTGAAAAGCTACGTATAGCTTTATAATACCAATTAGATTCTTTAAGATATTGTTCCAAATTTCCATCCGTCAAGATGTCTACGATTGAAAAGGATAAAGTTCAACTGGCTGCGAATTCAATTTAGTCCCTTCTTTCGATACTATTTTGTTGTTGTTTTTCAACGGTGAGGAGTAGCCTTTTATCATGTGATTACTGATCGATAGCAAAGAAACGAAACCAGTGTTGCTCTCGCAACACTTTAGTCGGTGAAGCCGGACAAAGGTTGCCGCAACACTTCACGTTGCCCGGGCAACGTAGGTCTAGTTTTCATTGTTATTGGTAATTTAACTTATCAAATTGATTCAAATGCTCATTTCAGTGTCTCTTTTGTTGGTACTTTAAGTGTTCAAATCGATTCGAATCTCATTTCATTGTGTCTGTTCTTGATACTTTTTTTGGTCTAGCCATATTCAAATCCTGTTTCCTTTTCATTTTTCTGGATGCTCGTACAGATCAAATCGATTAAAATCCCCTTTGATTTTTATGGCTCTTGGTACTTATGCACATAAAACCAATTTAATTCCCCTTTCATATTCAGGGTTCTTAGTACTTCTACCGATAAAACCAATTTAAACCCCGTTTCATATTCACTGCTCTTAGTGCTTCTACAGATCAAAAACAGACAATCTGTTTCAACCCTATTTCATTTTCATTGTTATTGGTAATTTAGCTGATCAAATTGATTCAAATACTCATTTCATTGTTTCCACTGTACTATAATTTTGAATTTCTAATCAAATTAGCTCCTTTAAAATATCAATGATATTGCTAGATATGATAGAGCAGCTCTGCCTTTGATTTTGCTTAATGCCCTTTTTATACTTGCATTCGTATAGTTTTTTCATTTAATTGAAACTCCCCCTAAACGTTTCAACTTAAAGCCCTTAGTGTCATTAGTTACAGTAACCATAGAAGTAGTATTAAAAGTATACACATTTTGTCTTCTGGCTGGTTCAAAATTTGTCACAACTTACCCTTAAAGATCTAACTTAATAATGTAAGCCGTTATTTTGATTTTGCTTTGTCACCCTTTTGACAATCTACATGATCATAGTTCGTTTCGATTTAGTCCAACATCCACTTAAATATTATTTGAAAGTTTCACCTTAAAGCACTTAGCTTGTGTAGTAGCAATAGTTCTAGTGGCATTTTTAGCAGTATGCGCATAGCACCTTTGTTTTTTCTTTTTCAATATCCCCTTCAACACACGGTGAAATTTTCAACTGAATACCATCAACTGGTACTGAGGTATTACTGATACGTCCTCTTGACAACCTTTGTGGGCATATGTGTCATGCTACAGTTTCAATATTGCCCAAAATGTTCGCCTTAATAACCTTAGGTTTATTATTAGTAGTAGTAGTAGTAGTAGCACCAGTAGCTATAGAAGTAGCAGTATAAGTAGAGTTAATAGTAGTAGTCTTAGCTTTAGTAGCAGTAGCAGCAGCAGCAATAATAATAATAATAGTTGTAGCAGTAGAAATTGTAGTATCATGATGCAAATATTGTCATTTGGTTAGTTAAAAATCTCTCTAAACAAGCCTTGTAAGTTTTAATTCACACATGAAACTGTTCCTAAGACATTGCTGATATTTCCTTTTGACAACCTGCATACGGATGGAACGTTGTGATCCGTACAACAGAAATTATTAGAAATATTCTCTTAAAGTTTCACCTTCATACGCTTAGGTATAGTTGTAATAGTCACAGCAGTAGTATTACTGCTCAACTTAGTACAATTAGCTGTTGTTATGACATTGTCGATATGCCCTTTTGATAACCTGTATATTTATGTACTTCTGGAAATTTTCGTCTTAATGGTCTTAAGCTCACAAGTAGTTGCGATATAAGTAGTAGTTGGAGCAATAGTAATAGTAGTAGTAGAACTAGTAAATGTTGCAGTGGTAGTAGTATTAGTAGTAGTGTGCACATATTGTCTTTGGTCAATTGACCTTCCCCTTTAAGCACTCTCTAATAGTTCCAACTTAATGCGCAATTCAATTCTTAAGATTCGCCACTCTGACAATCTAAATGCACATAGTGTCTTTGGTTAGTTCGAATTTTCCATTAACATTCTCTCAAATTTTACCTTCATAGGCTTAGCCTTAATAATACTATTATCACAGTAGTTTCTGTGGTAGTAGAAGTGGATGCAGTGTTAGTTTTGTATTAGTAGTTGTAGTAGCAGTAGAAACAGCAGTATTAGTAGCGGTAGTAGTATGATATGACCTTGACACGGTAAGCAGTTCCAAATATATTGTTGATGTGCACTTTTGACACCTTTTTGACGCCCTTTTTGACGCCCTTTTCACCTCAATACTCTAAGTCTTACAAGATGTTGCAGCTGAAGCATTAGTAGGAGTAGTTTAATAACAGTAGCAGTATTAGTAAAAATAGCAGCGTTATTAGTGTTAGTTACTTAGTAATGACATGCATATATAACCTTTTTGTCAATTGATCTTCCCTTTTAAGTATTCTCCAAAAGTTCAAACTTAATCCCCAAATCCGTTCTTTAGATACGCCCTTTTGACAATCTGCATAAACATAATGCGTTTTGATTTAGTTCAAATTCTCCCTAAATATTCTGTCAACTTTTCACCTTCATACGTGTAGCCTTAATTGTACTATTTTCATAGTAGTAGTGTTAGCAGTAGAAGTAGTAGCAGCAGTAATATTGTATAATTATTAGTAGTAACAGTAATAGCAGTAGTCGCAAGTAAATTTTGCCCTTTTGTTCAAGCGAACTTTCCACTTATGATGCCCCTGAAGTCTCCTCTTTGTACGATAAGTCGTTCTAAAAATATTGTTGATACGCCCGTATCAGCAATCTGTATACATAGTATGTTTTGTTTTAGTTCAACTTTCCCCTCAACGTTTCCTCAGATATTTTTCAATATCCTTAGCCTTAGCAGTACTCGCTACGGAAGTAATAGTTTTAGTTATAGTAGGGGTATTAGTCATAGTAGTTCTGGTAGCAGTAGTTGTAGTAGTAGCAGCGCGCGAATAAGGCCTTTTTGGTCAATTGATCATCTCCCTTATCCTTTTTTGAAAGTTCCAAATAAATATACTCAGTCATTCTTGAGTTTCACCCTTTGGACAACCCATATACACATAACATGTTATGATTTAGTTCAACACTCCCTTCAACATTCCCTGAAAAACTCATCTTAATGCTCTTCGTATTTTGGGAAAGTAGAAATCAAGCATGCATACCTTTTCTCAATAACATATACTATATGTAAAAAGTGAACAAATTGCTGAACTTTCTGTCCTTGCCCTGAAGCCTCAGAGTGGGGGGATGACGTCTCCAAAACCATAATTACTGAACCTTTTAACAATGCTAAAAAAATTTGATATCTCAAAACTTTGTTTGGATGTTTGTTTTGAGAATGATGGGCGGGGGAGGGATGCTCTCAAATCACTTTGACTCTTAAAAAGGGCACTATAACTTCCAATTTCAAATTGAATGACACCCATCTGAATATACCCCCAGGGCATAACTTAAAGCTTTTGCCCCGGGGCTCTGGGGGTTGTCTCAACCCTAGAGGTGTTGTTATATGTTTTTTGAACTATTTTAAACAAGATGGTCTTCGTACAATTTCAATCAGATGTGTTTTGTGAAAGGAGGGGTAGTTGGGGGGGACTAGTTGACTTCCATCACTTTTGAATCTTAAAAAGGAACTAGAAATTCCAGTTATTTACCAAATGAGCCACCTCTAAAGTTTAAACAACCATCCCTTCCATAAGAACCTTAAGTGCCCCCAGGGGCACAGCTTACAACCATCGGCCCTAGGTTTTGGTGGTTTGTATCAACCCCGAAAGTCTTGTTGCATGATTTTTGGACTATTTAGAATAAAAAGACTGTCGTAAAATTTCTACTGGATGCATCTCTTGAAAACATGACGCGTGTGTGTCTGGGGGTGGGGGTAGCTGTGGTCTCATCACTTTGGCTCTTAAAAATGGCGCTACAACTTCTGATTACTAATCCAAAGAATTCCCTCCAAAGCTCATACGACCACCCTTTCTATAAAAAACCTTATATGCGCCTAGGGCGTAACTTACAACCCTGTCCCCAGGGCACTTTGGGGATGTGTCAACTCTAGAAGCATTGTTACATGTTCTTTGGAATATTTTGAACAAAATAACTGTCTCACAATTTCCATCAGGTGCGTTTGGTAAAAAGAGGAGTTGTCGGGGGGGGGAGGGTAGATACCCTCTGTCACTTTTGACCACTTAAAAAGGAAGTATAAATTCCAATTCAACCAAATGAGCATCCACTAAAGTTAAATAGCCATCCCTTCCATAAAAACTTTAAATGCCCCCTGGACATAACTTACAACCCTTGCCTCCAGGCTCTGGTAGTTTACATCAACCCTTAAAGCCTTGCTATATGATCTTTGGACTATTTTGAATAAATTGACTCAAAATTTCTAGTGGATCCCTCAAAATGTTTCAAAATTTCTAGTGGATGCATTTTGGGACAACACGACGTGTTGAGGGGGGATAGCTGCCCTCTGATCACTTTTACTCTTTAAAAGGACAGTAGAAATTCTGATTACCAATCCAGTAGATATATGTGACCATTCTTTCTATAAAACCTTATATGCCCCCAGGGCATAACTTGCAACCTTTGCCATGGGGGACCCTTCAACTACGATGAACAAAAATTGCAATCTCGAAATTTTGATTGGAAGTCTCTGGGGAAATGATGGGCGTGGGGGGGTGGCTGGTTACTCTCAAATCGCTGTTGACTCTTTAAAAGGGCACTATAACTTCCAATTTCATATTAAAAGAGCCATATCTGAAGTTTATACGGTCACCCATTCCATAAAAAGCTTATATGCTCCCAGGGCATGACTTACAACCATATTCACAGGGCACTGGGAAGTTGTGTGAACCCTAGAGGCATTGTTACATGTTCTTTGTACTCTATTGAACAAAATTGCTATCTCACAATTTCAATCAGATTCGTTTGATGGAAAAAGGGGTAGTCGGGGGGGGGGTATCATCCTCAAAGACATAATTTCCGAACTTTTAAGCTACGTTAAACAAAATGGCTATCTCAAAATTTTGATTGGATGTATTTGGAGAAATGATGGGCGTGGAAGGGGGTTTCGTTGCCCTCCATTCACTTTCGACAATTAAAACGGGTACTAACCCTAAATTCCAATTAAATGAGCCCATTTTGAAGCTTCTACGATAACTCCTTCGATACGAATTGCCCTAGTCTAAACAAAAAATAAATAAATGAATAATAAATTGTGCCAACATCGTTCTTTACTTAGGCAGTGCTATTGCGCTGCCTTCTGATTGTTAGTTTATGTTTTTGTCCTCTAGGTATTATGAAACTGCTGAAAACGCCTTTTGTAAATAGACTCATTACACTTAGTATTTTATGCTTAGCTATGTTTCTTGTTTAATTGTGCATGCGTCATAGACACTAAAAACAATACAACCACTCCTGAGGCAAAAATTACGTATTTATTCTGTTGAAATGCGCTCATAAATATGACGTCATTCATATGGATGTTTTCCAAAATTAAGGTTCTTAATGAATTTTCTCAAATTTGTGACCTATCTAGATCGTTTTTTTAGGCAAGAAAATGCCGTGATGCGAATTTTCCTCAAAAAATTGGATCCGTTTTCGAGAAAAATTTTTAATAAGTAAATATACAATTTTTGATCGTTTAAAGAGATAAGAAATAATTATTTATTTGTTTTTTATTTGAACTGTGCCTTCCATTGTCCTGACATGCCATTGGAACTTGATGCTTATTCATACAAAATACGTGACGTGTGTTCGGATCTTCAAAATCAAAGCCCGTAACGTAAATTACCAGAATGTTTTCTATATAATTGCTTTGGCAGAATAAAAGCCTAATACTTGTAAAGTTTCGTTGTTGTTCTAATTCCATCGCCATTTTACTCAATTTTCTTCCTTTTTAGGGTTATTTGCCAGCAAACACAGACAGGCGAGAGCCTACTATGAAGAGGAAGCGTGAGGAGTATTGGGCATTTGTAGAGAAGTATTTTAGTACACGACTGGATGCCTCCCATCAAGATATATTTAGACAAGTAAATTTATTTCAAATAGTGCTACCCTTTTTCTATCTTATTAATTTTTTGCTGACAAAGAAAGGTGATATCCATTTTTTACATATTGAAGAGGCGTCTCTTTGTTTTTTGTGGATGTTTTGTTTCTTCATCTCTTTCTGGAAACAGGAAGGTCATTGACAAAAGGAAGAAGAAAGATTTTCTATTCTAAAAATAAAAAAGAAGTACAGTTAATGGAAAGTGTAAAAAATGGAGCGATAGATATGAAAGAAGAAAGGCAGAAAGATGCTGTGGAAGTATCTGTGTATGATTT
Source organism: Artemia franciscana (assembly GCF_032884065.1). Classification (NCBI taxonomy): domain Eukaryota; kingdom Metazoa; phylum Arthropoda; class Branchiopoda; order Anostraca; family Artemiidae; genus Artemia; species Artemia franciscana. The sequence goes on from NC_088870.1 coordinate 27,412,341, forward strand.
GGATAAGAAAGAAAAGGATATTTTGAAAGGAAATAGGAAAACTCCCATGAAAATTTTGTATTTGCAAATTGCATACAGCAAGAATTGTAATTAGCAAAAAAAAAATGTGCAATTGTTTTGTTTCGCCTGTCAATTTTATTTCCCTAAATGAGATAGAGTCAGGATCAATTATGGTAATAGAAACATAGTTCCCAGGGCTAAAATATCAGACTGAGTCGATTCTAAAGAAAGTAAATACAAACAGATAAAACATATATACAACGATATTTTCTAAGGAAATTTCCCGAAAAAAAAGCTGTTCCTAATTGCCGCCAATGGGGTAGCTAATCAAGTGCCACTAATTAAATTTATCGAGCCATCAGACGGAGTTTTTTTAGAGAATTTTTTTTAGAGCCCAACCAAAATTTTTTTTTTCTTACCAACCAAAATTGCTTCTTTATCTCTGAACTGCCAAGTAAATCTTAAAGATCTTCAAAAAGGTTTTCATTTTTAAAGTGCTTTTCTGAGAAATTATGAACTAAATTGGTCTTCTATAGCAATATAATACAGCTCTAACGGAAGAAAAGCCCTGGTGTCATAGTCATAAGCTAATGGTTTTGCTTATTTTATAGCTTTTTACTTACTCTTTCACCAATTTGGAGATCAAAAAGTCGTATGTCAACAAAATTATACAAATACTATTTTAACCAGCGGGCTTTTATTTATGTTGGCTTCTGCTTCCAAACAGTGAAATAAACTTACTATTAAAAAACTGTCTTGTTTTCTATAGCCCCTTCGTCTATTGCTTTTTCTCCCATGTGTACCTGACGCCAAGCGATATTAGAATCGTCAGCTAAATAAAGAACAAGTAAAAGGTTAACGAAGCTAAAAGGCGCAATCAAAATTGCTGAACAGAAGATTGGTAGAGAGAGAGACTTGTCCCTCAGAGGCCTGCTTTAGTATTTCTCTAACTAGTAGTCTTAAGTTTTCTGTCTAATATATCTTGTCACTAGCGGAACAAGCTCTTGTCAATTAGGCTTTAAGTCTTTCATTCTATCGTTTATATTCTCTTTTAAATCAAATTTCAATATAAATCAGTGTATTAATTAAGCTCGGTATTTTCAGCAATAGCTATGAAAGAGCGTTATATTAAACAAATGTCTTTTTCTGAGAAATCACCATAGACTCTAAATTATTTGAAAATTAAAACAACAATCTCTTTTTAAAATGTGATGCTTGGCCATAAGTAATAAACACTATCCTTTATGCCGGTTACTTCATTTTGCACCAAGTTAACACCCCTTTGCATTGATTGTTTTGAAGCTTCTTATTAAGAGTGCATTTTTTCCTGAATTTGAAGTAGTGTGTAAAATTCGAAAATGACTGTATCCACACCGACAGTAAATAGTGAAACCAAAAACGAACAGAGATTTCAAAGAGTCAAATTCAAAACGAGCAGAAATTTACACGACTATTGCTGACAACCCCATACCTTCTCAAGATCAGAGCATAATTTGCACTTTACTGGAAACAAAATATATTTTAAATGTTTTCACTGTTTTGACTTTAATAAATAAAAAATTATTGAAACTTTAAGGAATAAATATCAGTTTATGTGTATAAAACTAACACTCCACGGTCATTTTTTTCAGTAATGTGCAAATTATGATCTAGTCTTGAGAAGGTACGGGGGTTATCAGCCCCCCTTAATTTTTTCCCGTTTTGAGTTTGATTCGGTTATTTATTATAATTTATGTTCGTTTTGGGTTTCATCCATCTATTGTCGGTGATTTGTGGTAATTTTACGCTTGGAAGAGTTTCTGACTTTATTTCTGCTCATTTTTGGCTCAATAGAGTTATTTACTTTTCTTTGAGAAACTTATTTTGCAGAAAAGGTTTTTTAAATTAATCTACATACCAAGCTAATTAAAACGTCTACCAGTGGTTTTCCTGATAAAGGTCCACTGTTGAGAAACGCGTCACTGCTCACGTAATATTAGCGTTGCCCTTAGTTTACAAATTAAAAAAAAAGAAGTCTTATATATCTTCTTTCATTTTTATCTTCTGTTTCTAGATTCATATTGACATTCCGCGAATGAGTCCCTTGATAAGTTTATTTCAACAGGCTGTGGTACAAGAAATGTTTGAAAGGATTCTCTATATATGGGCAATAAGACATCCTGCATCTGGTTACGTTCAAGGGATCAATGATCTCGTTACACCCTTTTTCCTTGTATTCCTCCAAGAGTTCGCCCCAAAAGGTAAATATCTAAATCACTTTCAGGTGTCACTTGCAATAAAGATTGTAGAGGCATAAAGAAGATATAACACATCATAAAAAAACCTAACATACACAAAGTGTTTTTGGAGATAGGTCAAAGGCACGCCATGTTTACCATATTTTCTTTTTTCACTTCAACTTTCCCCCTCGATAATCCTTGAAATTTTCGCCTTCTTTCCCTTAGACTTAGTTGTAACAGTAGTGAAAGTAATAGTATTAGGGGTATTACTACTAGTAGTATTATGCTGCCTTTTGGTCAGTCGAATGTTTTCCATCAAGCCCTGGAAGTTTCAACTATAAGCCGTTGCTATGATATTGCCGATATAACTTTTTTATAATCTGTACGCCCGTAATGTGTTTTAATTTAGGTCAACGTCCCCCTCAACATTTCCCTAAAGTTTTCATGTTAAATCTCTTAGCCTGAGTATTATTGGAATGGAAGTAGTAGTTAGAGTATCAGTCGTGGTAGAAGTATTAGTAGTAGCATGCTCAATTTGCCTTTTGGTCAGTTGATCTTCCCCCATAGCATTCTCCAAAATTTCCAACTTAAAAATCCAGATAAACATCCTTTTGGCAACCTGCATACACATAGCGTGTTCAGATTTAGTTCATCTTCCCCCTTAATATTCCTTTAAAAATTCACCTTCATACCCCTAGCCTTAGTAGTACTACTCCCATATTAGTAGCAGTATTGTATAAGTAGTAACCACTTTTAGGCCTCATAGCGGTAGCGGTTTTATACCTCGTAATCTGGAAAGGGAGAGGGGCAAGGTATACTATACGAGTGCAAAAATATAAAATAAATGAAACTTAATGTTAGCTCTCACAAAAAGTGGGGGGGGGGGCTAGAACCATCACTGGTAGTAACAGTAGTAGCAGTAAAATTAGTGGCAGTAGTAGTATGTATATGTTGCCTTTGGTCAGTTGAACATCCCCCTCATCATGCCCTGGTTTTTTCCAGCTTAATACTATAAGCCCTTTCTAAGATTTTGCTTATAAGCCCTATTGACAATCTGTATGCACATATTATGTTTTTGATTTAGTTCAACTCTCCCCTCAACATTTCCTAAAATTTTCGCCTTAGTATCCTCGGCCCTAGCAGTAGTCGCTATAGAAGCAGTAGTAGTAATAATAGCGCGCAAATATTGCCTTTTTGGTCAATTGATAATCCCCAGATCTCTTCTCTTCATTCCCTGAAAGGTCCAACTTAATACCCTAAGCCATTCCTGAGTTAACTGAATAACTTACATCCCTTGCCCCAAGGGCTCTGTGTGGGGGATGACATCCCCAGAGACATAGTTTCTCTACCTTTCAATTATGTTGAAAAAAATGGCTGTATCAAAATTTTACTGGATGTGTTTGGAAAATTAACGGACGTGGGGGGGAGGCAGGTTGCACAACAATCACTTTTGACTCTTAAAAAGGGCACTAGAACTTTCAATCGAATGAGCTCCTTCCGAAGTCTCTGCGACAACTCCTTCTATACGAAGTTCTTTGATGAAAAGAAAAACAATGAATAAATAATACATTATGTCCACATCGCTCTTTACTTAGGCAGTGATATTGCGCTGCCCATGATTAGTGATATTTTTCCATTGTCTTATTGAAAATTTAAACCCATTTTTATATTTTTATTTCGTTTTAATTTTGAACAGAAAGGCCATGTTGTCTAAGAAATTATTCAAAGAGTTTAGACGAAAAGTCTAACTTTAGCATAAAGAGCAGGGATTACAGAGGAGGCAGCTCCCCTCGTATACGGGATAATTTCTGTTGGTTTTAAGTTTGAATGTCACTCATTACTTTCTTTGAAAAATTTTGTTTTTATTTAATTACTGTTTGTTTTGAAAAGCCTATCTAGGGCTACGCTAAATGCAAGGAGGGCTACTAGCCTCTCAAACACAACTTTTTAAATCAAAATTTAACTTTTGGACTGCGATCCCACGAAAAAAGAGTTGATTCAGAGTATTTACATTTTAGAACTAAGTGTGGTTACCCAAGTAAAACTATCATATCCTCAATAAGAGAGGAGCTTTGGCCCCTCAGCTCTTTTATTGCACGCTCCATTCTATATCCATTTGCTGTTATATATGTTCGATTAAAAGTGTCATTTTTTACAGTTTTGATTTCTATTGACAAAGGTTGCTTTACCTAAAATTTATTACTATGAGCTGTTTAGATCAATGCTCTTTTAAATGTGAAGGAGGCTACAACTCCCTCCTTTAACCCTGTTTTTCCCGTTCCATTTTAATATTAATAGGCCAATGATGTGTAAATGTTAATCTTCACTGGAAATATTTATTAGGGTCATTTAGGGGTGTTTTGTCCCTTATGAATTTAAGACCCAATTATCGAGGTGTTCCACATAAATATTCGCCCTTAACCTGGAGAGAGGTGCTCTCATCGGCAGACCCTTTATTTGCTGATAAAAAGAATTACGAACCGGAAAAAATATTGAATACTTATTACAGAGTTTAAGCAAGGTCATTAAAACCTCACAATCTATTCCTGTTGTTGAAACTTCAATCAAATGATATTTTTTTTCTATTTTATTTTTTAATAATTGCTGAGATACTACCTCATCAATGTTTCTGTACATAGAAGCAATGCCAAAACTGCTTACTATTGTGTTTTCTGATATATGTACGTTTTGGAGTTTTTCGACTAAACCTACTGAATTACTTTTTACTGAATTGCTGTTTTTTTGTGTATTTATTTTATTTTGAATGAATAGTTATCATTTGTATGTTGTTGTTTCGCTGCTGAACATGGGCATTTTAGGTCCCTAAATTGAGAAGGATATTGTTGATTGTAAGTACAATTTTAGTAGGTTTTTTTTATGAAATAAACGCATACCAACCTAAAAAAAAAAACTATGTATGATTTTTGAGAATAAAGCAAAGGTTTGGAGGCTGTACATACCCATTTTCCGATATATGAAGTGGGGGCTTTCATAAAAACCACGATAGGCCTTAACGGATTGCCTTGCTTATGCAGTTCTTATAAACCGTAAAATTTTGGACAAAAACTTTCACGGGGAAACATTTATTGTATAATTGTGCGGGGATTTTACCATTCTGTTCTAGATTCTTTAATTCAATTATAATTTTATTAGCAAACTGATCAGTATGATCGTGGGTTATCGCTGTATATGTACTCTTTTCATTTAGATATGAATAATTTTTTGGTAATAGTCTGCCGCATCCATGACAACAAGTGAATTGCTTTTATCTGCTTTAGTTGTTGTAATGGACGGGTCTTTGCCGATATTAGATAATATTTTTAGATCATGCTTACTTTCTGGTGTTATATTGGCAGGAGACTTAACCTTTTTTTGGGTGTTATAGAGGGTATCGATGAGACAAGCCCTAACTTCGTCTGGGTTAGAAAGAGATGTATAATATTTGCGCAAAGAAGATTCTAGAGAGGAAAATATATCTGCCACAGGAACTTGTTTCCATAGAGAAGACAATTTTGGACCTTTTTCAAAAGTTTGGATTTCCTTAGGTTCAAGCCTTTTAGAAGAGAGATTAACAATAGCTGGTCCAGGGATGAATCTTGGGGTATAAATACGATTATTCGTCAAAGATTCATGTCGTAGGTTTTCCAATTTTTTTTTATAAATCGTTCCTTTGACAAGTGTGCCCCAAACATTTGCTCTGATTCCCACAGCACAGCAGAACTAAACTTTTTCAGGGACACACTTTTTGGAAACGGGTATCCCATTTCACTTGTTAATGATACAATTAGCCGTAGACTGAAAAGACATTTCCATAAAATCAATAGTATTTTACCATGCGAGAACCCCGATACGTCCTCAAATATAATCCACCTCCCATATTTCCCAAAAAAATTATCTTACATTTTTATTAGCACACAAAATAATCTATGTGTACTATTTACTAATAATTTCAAAATCATGAAATTTCCTAAATTCTGTTAAAGATAAAACCCCAGTTACTCGCCTAAGAGGGGTTTATCAAATTCTATGTGACTGTGGCAAATATTATGTAGGTAGAACCCACCAGAATTTAGAGAAACGCCTACAACAGCATAAAGGTAATATCACCAAAGCTTTGAATTCCAATAGTGCTAATGTTTCTTTTGATTCTGCTTTAAGTGGCCATGCTTTTTATTAGCCCCAGCCAAAAAATACTTTTGAAGAATCTGCTCTTATTAGCAATGACCTAGGCATAAAACAGGGTGTTCGAGAAGCAATCGAAATCAGACAAGATAAATAATAATATATCCTTAAATAGGGGTTTGGGGTATACTCATTAAATGCTCTATTCATAATTTTAGCTAAATAAGAGTTTGCAAAATACATTAAAAAAAAAACCTGTAGGCATTAATACAGAACCATTTACAAAAAGATATTTAAGGTTAGCTGCCAAAAAGACAAGATTAGCAGTGAAAGCGTGTTTTTAATTATTTTGCTTTCACTTCTAACAGTTACCTTGTTTCACCTTACTTTATTTATTAGTCCTGGTTCAAATTTGCTGAAGTATGGATGCAGGGACTGTTTAAAAACGTTTTTTATAGTTTTAATGGCTGTATGTTATTGTATGTCTTTTTTCTTTTATATATTTATGTTCTGCTGAAAGCGGTCCTCGGACAATGGGTCGAAATATTCATTCAAATATAGAATTCTACTATCTTGCGAAAAGAATTCCATATTGTTCTTCATGTTGTTGATGTTTATAGTGCTTCATATAGTATTGGTCAGCCTTAAATTGCATCGTTCTTAGTTTAAAAAATTGTTTTTTGCTGTGATACAACTTTCTAATATCACTACTAAGAAAAGAGCAAAGGTAAACCTCAATCTCTTAAGCATTGTGAGGACTATTAATTTTAAGAGGCACATATGATACCGTTCCTCTGCCTCAATCCCAAATACAGAAAATAAAATCCCGAACTAAATAAAATTCCAAACTAAATAAAATCACAAACAAAAGTGACTTGTAAAATAGATGGCAGTACTCTCAAACCTCTGTAAAAATGCACCTTTTATGGGTCTCTAAATGTTTCTATTTGTTACTGTAAAAAAATATTTAGGGAATAACGACAGAGAACTGTCACGTATCTCAAGAGTTTTTCGACTTTAGTCTAACCTCAAATTGAAACTACCCGCTGCTTGCTTGGGTGAATTAAACTTTCTAGTCCAAAGTATAAGTTTGGCTCGAAGGAACGAAAACTTGACAGAACCCCTTCACATAGTCATCTTTGCATAGACATGAAAACTCCACAGCTCGAGCACTGTTGGTCTTGGTTCAGGGGCAAGGGTAGAGGCAGGATCAGGATTTTTTAGAGGCAGGAAAGGGTTCAGGGGCAGGCTTTTTTGTCCCAGTCAATAACTGTACTTAGCTTTTTAAAATATATATTGTTCATCAATCCTACTGGATTTTACACTTTCTAGACCTCCTATTAGACCCGTACCACTTTCACACAATAGAGTAAACAAGACGACAGAGGAAAAAAAAATTGCATCCACGACACAGTGGCAATGATCAATCAACCCTAAATCTTAAAGGACTTCCTCTTCTTTGGTAAATAATTCCATCGATAAAGACTAAGGATTGTAGAGTTAGTAAGTTACAAAACATTGGTTGTGACTCCTATTATCGTAAGCCTATAAAAGACAGAAATTACCATAAATAAGGATTTCTTTTTTTGCTCCTCAGATCCCCAGTAGGCTGAGTTTCAGTTTCACTTTAATGAAAATAACAAGTAGGCTAATTTTTTTTTCTTTTTTTAGCTTTATTTCGTTCAGACATATTGAAAATTAATGCATATATAAAATTTCTGAAGTGTAATATTGATTAAGATATGTTGCAGTTTCAACTAATTTCATATCGCATGGTCTTAATTGTGTATTGAAAGTAATTGGATTGTTTCAAACATATTCATAAAAAAAATTCCTAGAAGTTTAAACTCTATTTAGTATTAATATTTTAGTCTTATAATTATTTTAATGGAAATGTATGAATAAATATGATTTTCACTGACGTACAACTGACTTGTGATAATTACTGTTCGTTTTAAGTTTTATTTAATTTCTGTTCGTTTTTAGGTTTCATTTATTTATTAATACTGATTTCCGTTTAGTTTTAGTTTCAAATATCATATGACTTTAGTTTTTCTCGTCTTAGGTTTTGATATCGGTATTTACTTTTTCGATAAAAACTTTTTTTTAAAGTTAATTATCTAGCAAAGAATTTGAATTCTAGCCTCTGACATTGAAAACTTTGATGTGAGCAGCCTTTCGAGCGATTCATTACAGATAATTGAGGCAGATGCATTTTGGTTGTTATCCTGGCTGCTGGATGGTATTCAAGACAATTATACCTTTGCCCAGCCGGGAATCCAGTCAAAAATTAAACTTCTCAAAGATCTCATCCAACGAGTTGATGGTACGTTTTTATTATCTATTACTTTTAGTATTGTTATCAATCTGCTACCATGAATTTGTAATTTTTTTTTTCCGTGGCTTAAAAATAAGAATAGGGAACCGTAAATAGGGAAATAAAATAGGGAACCATATTACCGTTTTTCGCTAAGAAAAAAGATAAAAAAAAATACTCATGTATGCTCCTTTCCACTAATGGAATCAGCAAGAATTATTCTATCTATTATAACAATTTACACGTGTGGAAATTTTCAAATAAAATAAAACAAAAATATGTAAATGCATCCGAAAAATTAGCGGTTTTGTTTTTATGAAGTTAACAAAATGTTCGGTTTGACAAAAAACGAAAAACCTCTCCCAAACTACCGATTGAAGTTTGTTGGGAAATTCCTATGCTCGGGCAATTTTTACTTTTTCTTTTTTCTTTTGTATAGATATTTACTCTTCATATGGAGCATTGATGAGGGGGCGGATTTGAGTAAATAGTAAATGCCTTAAATAAATAAATAGTAAAAGCCTTGTTTGTTATTCCTTATTTCACCAAAACAGATAGAATCAAACAGTTCGTGTTAAGGAACTGTGAGTAAGGAGTGACTCAGCCCAATAGTAACCGAAACTCTAAGAAACGCAAATTTGATAACAATAGATACATCGAAAGAATTTGATTTTCATGCTGATCCCAAATATACAAAACTCATTAAGTTTAATGTTACCTATCAAAAGCCTCCAGTGTGAGAAAATTTGACCGATTTTTGAAAAAGGAGGGAACACCCCCTAAAAATTCTAGAGATCTTAATGAAAATCACTCCGAACCTTACCGCTGAGGTTTCAAGCTCCTATTTACAAAAATGTGGAATTTTTTGTTTTTTGACAGAAGAAAGATCATGGCTCCGTGTCTTTTTATCTTCCTCAGGGGTGATCATATTGAACCAATGGTCCTAGAAGATCGGCAGAGAGCTCATTGGAACGGAAATCAAAAGTTCAATGTGCTTTTTTAGTTACCAGAAAAACTGAAGTACAAAGAGCCCCCTCCGACGCCCATTTTTTCCTCAAAGACATCTAATCACAATTTTAAGACATGCATTTGATTCAGCATCGTTGAAAGTCCAGTAATTTCCAGGTATGATTCAAAAACGGTCAGGAATTAAATAAAAAAAACAAGTTTTTTTTCAACTAAAGTAAGGAGCAACATTGGAATTTAAAGCGAACAGAAAATATTATAATGAAAAGAGAAATCACCAATGCAACAGCACAAACACATTAAAAAAAATAGCAAAATCAGGTTTTTATAGAATATTTATTACACTAGTTAAAAATATGTATGACATGTTCTATTGCTAAAGTATTGATACTTCAAAGTCTGCGTGATGATATCTTTCAATGAAATAGCAGAACAGGATTGATGTTGCGCGCAAACTGTTGCGTGCAAACGTGCAAAATGATTGTGCAATATAATGAAAAATTGAAGTGCTTCACATTACGTCGGTTTCAGAATTGATTTTGCTTGTTTGGGTGGCCGTTTGTTCCAAAAAACGGGCATTGAATTTGAAAGCCAACAGTTTTTTGAAATAGAGAAAAATTCAAAGCACCTAGAGCAAGGGATGGAATTTTCTTAATGCGAGGAACCCTTTTTTTTTCAACCACACATTATAATCAATACCACAAATCAAAATCAATAAAAAAATGAAGCTCAAAACGAACAGAAATTACAAAAAATAACCGAGCCAAACTTAAAACGAATATAAGTTAACATGAGTAGTGCTGACAACCCCCATGGCTTCTTAAGACTAAAACATAATTTGCACCTTACTGAAAAAAAAAACAACAAATGAGTGTAGATTGTCAATTTAATAAACATATACTGATAATTATTCTCTAAAGTTCCATGATTTTTTTTCTTTTCTGGAAGATGTCAGTTTTTGTTGGTATTTTATGAAGAGCGAGTACATAATATACATAACCCACAAGTTTTGTGCATTTACGTTTTTTTTTTCTGCTCCAGTTCAGTTGCATACTCATTTGACGAAGAATGAAGTGGATTACTTACAATTTTCATTTCGCTGGATGAACAACTTGCTTATGAGAGAGCTTCCACTTGGCTGCACCATTCGCCTGTGGGATACCTGCTTGAGTGAAGAATATGGTTTTGCAAGATTTCACTTATATGTTTGTGCAGCTTTTTTGTTGCGTTGGAGGAAAGAAATTATGAGAGAAGCAGATTTTCAGGTGAGCGGAGACTTAGCTGTTTTGACGCTCGCTTTTATAATTTATTTATTCTTTTCATTCGTACAAGTCTCCGATTGAAAAGAGTAACCCTGTAGAGGAATGTTCTATTAAGACCAAATGATCATGTAGAAACTCTAATAATAATTTTTGTTATGAGTAATTTTTTTTTGCCTAGTTTTAATCATTCTGTAAATTAAACCTGATTTTTAAATCCAACGTTAAAAATTTTAAACCATAATTGTGAAACGTAAAAATTTTACAATCCCCCTAGATAATTCGGTGTGTTTGTCGAACGCAAATTAGTTTCTGTTCGTTTTCAAATTTTCTATATGTATATAATTTTGTTCATTCCATGAAAAACATGTTCCTTTGAACGTTAGCTTGATACTCATTTTCAAGGGTGTATATTATTTAGAATTGTTTAAAAATTTTGTCCAATACATAAATAGTTAGCCAAAATCTGTATTCTTATACAGAAAACCCGAAAAGATTTTTAATATTATTTTCTTAACCAATAGACTATGTCAATATAAACGAACAGAAATTAATTCTTGATAAATTTTTCCACAAAAGAAGTTTTTCAAATAAAAGCAAAGAGCTACATTAAACCAAACATGAGGAGAAAAAATTTAAATTAATATTTAAGTGCAAAACGACCGTAAATTAGCCACAATAAATAGATGAAACCTAAAACGGACATAAAATTACAACAAATAACCGTATGAAACCCAAAACGAGCATAAACTTAAGGGGTGTAGGGCTAACGTCCACGTGTTTTCTGAAGACTGGAACATAATTTGCACTTTACTGAAAACGAAATACATTCTAGATGTTTTCCCTTTTTTAACTTTAATACATTCAAAATTTTCAAGACTTTCAGGCATAAAAATAAGTGTACATATTAAATCGTCAATCCACATTCGTTGTTGTTGTTTTTTCGGTAATCTTGGTTATGATGGTGATTTATGTTTTCTTTTTTTTCGATATTATGAGAAATAAGAATATTATGAGAAATAATGTGTCATAATATTATGACACACAGTTTGAAATAAGGATTTTTTTCCATGGCCAGAATTTGAAGCTGACACAGAGATCAAATAGAAAGAAATGAAAAATAACCATTGAATTCTCCATCCAGCGCCCTTTCCAAATAACTACCAGAAGCGTCACCAGCCAAATTGCTTGGGGGGGGGCATGGATTTTACCGACTGTCTGGTCATTTTTACTGACAGATTTGGGTGATATTCCTATTAAAATTACTGTGATTTTCTTTTCTTTATTTTTCTTTTTTTTACAGACAGTGGCTGATCTTCATTCATTGATTTTACGCACATATTTTCATCAGCTGATTTGCCTAATAAAATAAAGCCACTGCCATCGGTGGCGTTAATTTGTGTTTGTTTCCTTTTTTGGAGGGGGGGGGTCAAAATGTATTGTTCCGAGTATAGCGAGGGAGGGGTATTTTCTTCTAAAATGTTCTATAATCTAAAGTTAAAATAAGCATAAAGATTAATTGTATTTCTGGGTGGCATGGCCTTCTTTTTGCAGAGTCTTCGTCTGTGTAAGATAAAAACTTCGTTCGCATTTTTGAAGGAAAAAAAATGGAAAGGCAAAAATCAAATTAATGTCCCTTGTATGTATAACATCAAAACTATGCCTGGCCACCAAACCCTACAAAATCTACCTTTTTTTTTCTTTGTTCGTTTTTCTAATGACACCCATTCCAAGATCAAAATTTCAGGCTGATATAGAGATCAAAGAGCAGCAAAAGAAAAAGAACCATAGGAATTTCAATTGAGCAACCTCTCTAATTATAATCACCTTCGCCATTGCAATGACGTCCCTGCCCTCTCACCCCTTCCAAGAGCCCAGTTTTAGCACCAGGCTATTTACAAGAAAATCTTCATTATCAGCCGTTTGTATTAATTTTTGTAGTGATTTTGAGAAATTACTGTGAATGCCACGAATTAAAAAGTAATTTTTGTAAGATGCTTTGGTCCCTAATATCGACTTGTATTTCGTCCAAAAGCGAAACCATTTTGAAGTTCCCTCAACCCCCCCCCTTATTTGATGTAGGTTTAGGCTGTTTATAAATTTTATTAGCTTTTAAGCTTTTTATCACTTCTCATCAGTAACCAGGTCATAATGCCAGTTAAAGAAGAGCGAGGTCATCCATCATTAGTTTTCAATGAAAAGTATACAAGTACTCAATCAATTTTTCCACCCCCACGGGTAAATTGCCTTGTGCCGCTCGAAATGTCAACCCTTAACCAACCAACATTTTTTGGCAGCCGAAATGTGAATGTGATCTCCTATGTTACAGAGACAAAGATTGTATGTAATAAAATAAGCGCTACCACCCCCTGAACTCGAATTACAGACATGATATAAAAATAACCCTATGAATCAACCAGCATTTTAGAGTAGGATTAATACCCCCCCCCCCCCCGAAAAAAACTTTCTTCTACATTTATCTGCTGAGAAATAGAGGGTTAGCGAATTTGGGCATAAAATCGACCTTTTTGAGGTTCAGGAATACTCCCCTCACTTGCACAAAAATCCACCAACCATCCTTCGTAGTAACTGATATAAAATTATATGTATAAATAATAAACCATGAATTAGGAATGTACATGAAGACCCCTGTCTTGCCGTCTCCGTAAAAAAGGCTCTTGTGCGTTTAAGGTAAACTTAAGCCTTGCATCTTTGGCCAAATATAAAGAAAATGAAATAAAAATGTAAAATTGTGGTGTATATAAATATTGCTTGATTTATTTAAGTAACAAATTATCGGGTCAAGCTGGATACAGACAAACATAAGAAAATGACCAAAAAAATCCAAAATTTTACACTTTAAAGAAGAAATTCTTTACAATATGCACGATTTATCTGAAAAACCTTAACAGTTAGCCACGGCCCTATTCACTGCGCCGTCATAAAGCATCTTGTTACTCGATTGTTCTATGAAGCTGCTCACTTAGTTTTGACAAAAAATGAATATCGCTGATTTTTTGGGGGGGACGAGGGGGCTGTAAAGAAATGACAATATTAGTGATTTTGCGTTGGGGAAAATTTGGAATCAATATGAATATAACGTAAGAAGGATGAAATATATTTTTAATTGAACGCGCTTTGGGGTGTGTAGGGAATTGACCCCTAATAGAATTTCGAATTGTAGAGGAGCTTTCTACTCTTGCTGCACGAATCTTTGAAATATAGTTTTTTGCAATTAATTTTGTTTTTACTGTTTAGAACATTACAGTTTGTTTGATCATAAGTAAGCAAATTGCTTTATGTATGTACATGTTATATGCAAATTATTTACTTTTTTTAGGGTCTTTTGATGCTCCTACAGAATCTCCCAACACATTTCTGGGATGACAGAGAGATCAGCTTGTTAGTTGCAGAAGCTTATCAGTTAAAATACATGTTTGCTGATGCACCTAATCATTTGGGACCCCTTTTGCCATCGTGACTAGGCTTATAGTGAAAATTTATTAGTGCCTGACTTCCATTGGTGCTAGGTGAACAGTATTACCTTTATTAGTAACCAAGCTCTTTTAGCTTGTTTCAGAGTCTAGCCATTTTCTTTCAATGTCGTGATTAACTATAAGTGGCCATAATGATCACTAATCACTAACAATCCTGGAAAGTCCGTTAAAGCAAAACCTTTGCATTTTGGTGGAACATCTTAACCATCGCTTTTTTTTAGCTGGGAGACGGATTTTTGGAGCGATTTTTTTTCCGCTTTGTATGGAAACATACGTTATTGCTTCCTAAATACTTAAGAGGCCCAGACTAAAAATCAATATGGTTCTTCTTGCTTAAATCTTCGAGCAAAAACTGTAAAGGGGAATAAACTTAAGACGCATATTTCAGCTCTCTTGTTAAATTGTGAATATCTAATAATCATCCTTTTGCTTTTGGCACAACAATTTTAAAGTAGTAGCCCCAAAAAATATGAATGAGTTCTGATTTTTGAAAATATCTCGTCAGGGCGCCTTTTACTGGGCGGAAGAGGCTCCTTTGGAGTAATGTTTGTTGAAATTTCCCCCAACTCTTAAAAAGCCTGTATGCTAAGAATGACCTCCGAAACTCGAAACTACAAAACTGGTTGAATGCCATTATCTCCCTATCCTAAAGAACATTTTTTTCGCTATTAAGAAGTAGTATGGATATCTGGCTGTTTTAAAAGGTGTCTAAAGCAGTTTTCTTTTTCTTTGTTTCAATGTTTTTTAAAGCCCATCCTGTTTTGTATATATTGATGCATTTATAATATAGTGTCTGAAAATAGTGTCAGTTTTTAATTGAATTTCTTTTATTTTTTTTCTGTTTTTGTTTCTTTATCGATAAAGAAAAGAAATTTGCTGATTTTGTTCGTTTCTTTTTTGTATTTGAGCAGTTCTATTGATTTTATTTCAAAGAGTTCAAGCGTGTTCGAAATCATAGTTAACTGTTGTTAATATTTTTTCTGGTTTTTCAAGTCTGCATAAATTAAATATTTTTATGAATTTTCCCTTGACTTGGTGAGAATTATGCTCTTTTCAGATTTTAAACGAGGGTAAGGCAGTTATAAAAAATACCTTTTCGTTGTAAAGCGTGTACAACTAAACGAATTGGGTGGCCATTTCTAGGCATGTTAGAAAGCTGTATAAGGAGTAGCGAAAGTGGTTAGTGTGCCAATGAGCTAATTTTTGAGAAGGAATGGCATCCCTGCATGACACATCAGTCTATTACCAAAGTCCTAGCTCGAGAGAACGCAACACCAGACCAAATTTTATGAAAATTAATGGTACAGTTTTAGGATCAAGTGCTGTCAAAGACCTCTCTTTGCCTGGCATAAGACGGTCAAGAGAGGCCGGGAAGAGTTCAAAAATGAAGTAAAGTATGGAAAGCCAAAACTCGGCTACCAGCTGGCATCACGCCAGTAAAGAACGAAGCTTATCCCCATAGCAACCGAAAACTTAAGAACACGTTATGAAAAAAAATGTTAAATAAGGAAGTCTTCAAATGGCAGCTGCTTACGGAGTGGTAATCATTGTTTCGATTGATCCTGATGGTTGCAGATTAATATGATGGCAAATTTATTTGAATTCCGAAAAATAGCCTGAAACCACCACAAAAATGGTGTCAGGTTAAATTGAAAATTGCACCATTCGAATCGCCCAATTTTTCAAATTAGGCCAAAGAACGTATAACACAGCCTCTAGGGCTGAAACAACCCCTCAGAGCCCTGGTAAAACGGCTGTAAGTTATGCCACAGGGGCATATAAAGTTTTTATGCAATGGGTGGTCTATAACCTTCAGATGGGACTCACTTGATTTGAAATTGAAAGTTCTATTTCCTTTTTAAGATCCAACAATGATATGAGGATATTTTCCGGACCTGTGCGTTGTTTTGAAAGTTTTTTTTAATCGTCAGTCAGGATTATCAATTCTGTGAGGTACTGTGAGCTGAGTAACGTTAGGCATGCTTATCGCCGCAAAAGGAAAGGCCTGACTAACCAATAAAATAGGTCATTCTTTTGCAAGATAACGCAAGGCCCCACAATGCAACTATCACTTGTCAAAAAATTTGTAGCAATGGATTTACGTATTTCTGTGATTTTTGTCTCTTTAGGCAAGTAGATAAGATATTTTTCTTTAATATTGTCACAAGTCCTGAAGGATCGAATTCGAACTTTGGAGTCAAAATATCGTAGAAAAACTGGTAAAGAATGCCAAAAAGAACACGAAAAAAATCAGAATGGAAAATCATTTGTTAGTCAATATTTCAACTGGGAAATGTCAGTTAAAAAGATGAAAAGATAAAACTAGTCAATATAAACTAGACAAAAAAAATGCATGCAAAGTAAATAAATAAAAGGGACATTAACAAAAACGGGGGGGGGGGAACAAGAGAACTTGGTCAGCACCAGTATCCAATAATAAAAGAGAAAAACTAGCTTGATACTTTGTTATTTTATCTGTAATGAGGGGACAAAGATTTTTTCATATCTCGAGGTAAAACAGTGAATGAGGGACAAGATAGGAACAGGTTTAGAAACAGCTCGATGCGGGCAGAATCTGTATGGGGGGGGGGTGTTTTGGGAAAAAGTTTTCCGTGCATGGTTTTGTAATTGAATATTTGGCAAAATGGGGGTACAACGTGACTCCTGCACTCAATTGTTTCCAACCTAAATTTCAAAGAACCAAAAAGTATGGAACCTTACCATCTTTGATAATTATTTGCAGGGCACTTTTTTGGATGGTTTCAATTTTTAAGATTCTTCATGGGAGATGCTAGGGTGCAAAACTGACTCCTGCGCTCAAGTGTTTCCAACCTAAATTTCAAAGAACCAGAAAGTGTGGAACCTTACCATCTTTGATAATTATTTGCAGGGCACTTTTTTGGATGGTTTCAATTTTTAAGATTCTTCATGGGAGATGCTAGGGTGCAAAACTGGGAATCATATTCAAGATGTGTGGGAGACAAAGGAAGGGTAAATTTTAAGGAATGGGAAGGGATGACGCTAAACTTATTTAGGAGCTTAAGGAGGGAGATAGATGCATAAGCTCTATGGACGATTTCTGTGAGATGGATATCCCACTTTAAATTAGAAAAAATTGTAAAGCCAAGTAATTAAAAGGAAGACACAGATTTACTCTTATTTCTGAGTCCCAGGTATTATCTGTAATGTCATTGAGAATGTTCACATTAAATTTATGAAGCAGGTTTCAACGATGGTCATTGACAAATTTCCATCTGTCAGGAAATTCCTTCGCGAGGCTGTTGATCATGACTGAAAAAAGGATGGGACCTAGGAGAGTAGCTTGGGTTGTTCTATTATGACAGGGAGAGGATTGGACTAATGATTCTGGTATTTGACTACCTGCGATCTATTTCATAAGAAGAAGACTGCCAATTTCACCATATATTGTGCTCAACAAAGTCAAATGCTTTTTGAAGGTCAATGGTAATTAAATTTAGCCAGGATTTATGCTTTTTAAGAATTTGCTGAATTTATTCAATAAGGAAAACTAGATAATGGTAGGTGGAAGTGGATTTGGCGTTCCCAAATTGCATAAGAAGAAGACTGCCAATTTCACCATATATTGTGCTCAACAAAGTCAAATGCTTTTTGAAGGTCAATGGTAATTAAATTTAGCCAGGATTTATGCTTTTTAAGAATTTGCTGAATTTATTCAATAAGAAAACTAGGTAATGGTAGGTGGAAGTGGATTTGGCGTTCCCAAATTGCCTCGGATGAGTAAGAGGTAGATTTTTTTCTTTTAGCCCGTCTGCAAGGAATCCTTCTTGTATTTTCGAGAATAACTGAGCGAATGAAAGAAAACGAACGCCTTCAATACCAAGCTTTCTCTCTTTCTTTTTAAGGGGGTTTTGAAACCCGGTTTTCATATTTGTGGAAATTGCCGAGACTCGGTAATCTCGTTGAGAAGGACAGAAAGTGCTTTGAAGGGAAGTCACTAATAAGAGGAATTGAGTCATCCAAAGGACAGACACTTGTTTTTCTTAGTTTGGCAATTTCCCTTTTTTATCTTGGATGGAGAAATAGAGGGGGAAATCATCTGTCGGTGATTTATAAGACAAGGGTCCGGACGATGGAAGCGAGGAACCTGTTAAGATTATTGGCAGTTACTTCAGAGTATTCAGGTTGGTTGAAGTTAAGCTGGTTTAGCTTCCTGCCACACAGCTTTTTAACCTCAGAAGACCAATTTCTTGGTCTATTAGTAAACAATTCTTTCACCTTGTTATTGTGGTAAGATCAAGCCGATTTACGAATTTCCCTTTTCGGTGTTTTTCTTAGTTTATTAGCTTCATCCGGTTTACCATTTCTGAAAAGATTTAATTTGCTTCTAATTAGTTTTTATATGTGTTGACTAATGAATGTTTTATCACTGAAGCACTTTTTAAATCTTTTTTTCCGAAATAAATTGGATATTTATCAAATAGTTTGATTTTGTAAATTATGCATGTTGGACCAATCTTCAGTATTTAGTTACATACCAAAAGAAAGAAGGCCAGAATTTTGAAAAGGGCCGTATGAGCCATGAGCTATTGAGAAAGAATGCTTGAAATTTGAATAGGGGGATAAAAAAAGGGAAAGATGATAATTCTACTCAATGGAGGCAAAGCTGAGGGGAATTCGTATTAAAAATTATTCATATTAGTCAGAATGACATCAAGAGAGGTGTTTCCCCTAGTAGTTGGTATTTTAAAAATTTGCTTTACTTTAATAGAGGAGCAAATTTAATCCATCTTAAGTTCATTGGCGTCACCAACTTATAAGATACCAGGATTTAGATGCTTAAAAGTAACAAATCTGTGCTAGTCTTCAATTACAGGATAAGTTTACGTTTTGTATCAATATTTTGGCTAGGTGAGTAATAAAAGACCGTTAATGCAATAATATTAAACGGACTGAGGAGTACTTTTGGCCTGATACTTAGTAAAAGGATATCATCGTACTCGGATTTACGAGGGACTGGAATAATTTTGAAGGAAAGGTTACTCTTAGTAAAAGTCAAGACACTATCACCTTTTTTTTGCGAGTGGGTGATCTAAAGAATGGAGTTAAATAAACTGTGCATAATTTTACAGATGAGAGGGCCCCGGGCTATGGGACTGTACTTCTGTAACAACTATTACATCAATTTGATTTGGTTCTGATAGCACCTCGAGTTCGGTAAGCTTATCGAAACCAAGACTTTCAGTATTAGTAACTAAAAATCTAGGAAATTTAAAACGATTTGGGAAACACGACAATCGAAGAGTTTGAGTAATTTCTGAGTAGGGGTTTTAATTTAAAGCTATGGGACCTCGGAAAAGCAAGGTAAAGGGCAAACGTATCCTTGGAATCTGGTGGTAGGGACCTGGTTAAAAGTAAGGAAGAACAATTAGGATTTATTACAGGACATTTTTCACATGCAACAAGTCTCAGACCTGAGTCACATTGATAGAGTAGGCACGGGATAAAATGAATGGTCGGGAGTGAGGTTTGATTGAGACAGGATAAGAGAAGTCAAACTGGGAGGGTTCTTGATAGGGGGAAAAAGGAGACGAGAATACAAGATGGTTCTGGGAAAGAGAAGCAGGATGAGGAGGGTCTGAGACGACAGGGGTCGGGTTTACTATGGCAAATGATGGATGGATGCCCGAACCAATTGGAAGCAACCTCTTGGAAGCATGGAGATGATCAGATGTGCAAGAGGGTTTGTGTGTGGAAGGAATTTGAGTTAGAGGGGCTTGGAGGAGGTTGTGAGCTATGTAAGGGGATGTGCAAAGGTGATTTGACTGGACATCAGCAGATCCACTAGAGCGGAGGGATTTTTTGAGGAGCAGATTCCTCACACAGGCTGCTCAGGATCGATGAAGGGGGTAATGAATTTAACATAGGAGTAATGTGGTCAATAATATTGCCTAAAAAAAGGGGACTTTCAAACGTGGGGTGTAAGACCGGTAACAGCAGGGGTTACCTAATTTTGAGTATTTGGCTCATGTTTGCAACATGATTTTTTGGCAAAAAGGTAGAGGAGACACGGATATGTGTGGTATCACACCAGAAACAACGCCCACTTGGAGCTAGTTTACATACACGAAAATGGTCAAAATTACACTTTGCTTGGAAACACTGGTCAGTAAGGTAAAAACGACATGAATTCAATAAAGAGCACTTCTTTTGATCGCACTTGTTATAAAGAAAATGAGAACAAAGTTTAGGTAAGACTTAAATTTGTTTTTGGATGTTAGGAGTAATACTTGTGGCAAAAAGGTAGAGGAGACACGGATATGTGTGGTATCACACCAGAAACAACGCCCACTTGGAGCTAGTTTACATACACGAAAATGGTCAAAATTACACTTTGCTTGGAAACACTGGTCAGTAAGGTAAAAACGACATGAATTCAATAAAGAGCACTTCTTTTGATCGCACTTGTTATAACGAAAATGAGAAAAAAGTTTAGGTAAGACTTAATTTTGTTTTTGGATGTTAGGAGTAATACTTGTGTGATCATAAAGGAACTCTGGACTGAATTTGGAATTTCCACGCTTGAAAAACTTGCAATTTTCGTTAACACTATTATCAGGAATACTATTTTGCCGAAGCTTACTTGAAGCATGATCATAACCAAAATTACGATTTTCTCCTAATTTTCAAAAACCTGCCAAAATTGTATTAGCACATTTACGTATGTAAGTAGAAGGGTAAATATCATTAGGCAGATTATTCACCTCACTACTTTCGACGCTGTTTTGGGTATCTGTAAGGGAGAAATCGCCATTATAATTACAGTTGAACGTTGCTAACAGTTAAACTTAACTGATAAGAGATTAACGAATTCTTTGTTAACACAATATTTGAGCATTGCCTTCCTAGGCCACGGTTTTGACATACCTAGGGCATATAATAAATGTCTCTTTTCCTCAGATGTGCTCTGATTGAGATCCAATAGATTGTAACCATATGGTTCATTCGCAGCCTGACTGCATGCCGAGAGTAAGAATTTCAGTAAACCGTGATATATTTTTTTGTTTAAAGCTGTAAGGGAACTTAAATCATGAACAACCCTGTAGATGATGTAGTAAGTACAATTCAAAGCAAGTGTTCTCATACATTTGCTCTGATGAAAGAAATGCTGGAGGACGACTGTTACGGAAATATTTTCATGATGAGATTGGACCATAAATAACTGTATCATCTCCTGAGACCATTCTTTAATGGTTTCAGCTGAATCGTCAGTATACAACCATGTGTTTGGTTCAGTAATATTAAATATGTCAATTCTCTCAATGAATGTTGTGTCTGGTGCAATAGTCTTTATTTTATCATAGGGTTCCTTCCACACGCTGTAGCAATAGTTGATGTTTATCGGATTTTTTTAGGAACATTTTATTGCAATTTTGAATTATTTTCGTTAAAAGTACTTGAATATCATTTGCTAGCTCAAATCTTGTCCAAATAGGAGTGTATGTGTATGTATGGTAGGAGTGTATGTATGTAGGATCCCTAATAATACTACATGCCATAAGCGACTTAAATGGGTGTCTATCTTAACCCTCTGTATTTACCATTGAAAAAACCATTCACCACCCCTGTCGTTTAATGCGTATAAAACACACTTTTCTCATCAAATATTCACGCTAAAGATTCTACATCTTGAAACCTTCAAAGCTGAATTCTATTTCGGCCAAAAAATTATCAGGCTGCTACACAATCGGAAGTGCAAAGGGCCCTTTTTTCAGTTAGCTGATGGCTGGGCGGATATGAAGGTAGATTTTGACATGCACCATTCACCGATTATTAGCGTTTTTCTGATAACAGCTTTTCACGCTAAATGCATATTACCCAACGAAATACGATTGAATATATATAATAACGCAGCAATATTGGCTATGCTTTTTAAAGTATAATTCGGAAGTGAGAATAATAAATGTAAGAAGAGAATAGTGATTGGCTATAGAGGAAAGAGACGGAGAATGAAGAGTGGAAAGAAAGGGGGGCACTGTAAAAATGTTAGCAAATATTTTTGGGAAAACCGCAGCGCTTGGAAGTATTAGAAAAGGAATACTTGGCCTGCAGGAAGCCCTACAAATTTTGAAAGCAAAACAAAATGTTGTTGATTTTCAATAGTACAAACAATACAGTTCAAACAGGGTACCTGGCGTGCAGAAAGAATTACGAATTTTGGAATCAAAACATGTGTCATTGACCTTCAATAATACACTCATTGCAGCAAAAACAGCATACCTGGCCAGTAGGATGTCTAAGACATTTTGGAAGCAAAGTGATTGTCGTTGACCCTCAATAGTACATCCACTATGTCTCTAGGATGACACACTTTCATCATTTAAGTTCGTGAAAAACTATGTCATCCTTTGCAAAAATCTATACTGACAAGGTCATTTGATTTTCCATATGTAAACAATAGACCAACGTCTTGGAAAATGCCCTTAGGGGCGCAAATGCAGTATACAAATTTTGCAAGTTTCCAATTTTGGAATAAAAACGAGTTGTCATTGACCCTCAATAGTACACCTACTATTTGTAGCGAAACCCTACGTCATTGACAGGGTGGTTTGAATTTCCATATGTAAAAAATAGACCAGCGTCATGGAAAAAGCGATTAGGGAGAACAGTTGCAATATTCATTAGAATTTTGGAAGCCAAACAGTTGCAGTTGACGCTCAATAATACACCCAGTTTGTCTAGCAAAAACCACCGTCATTGACAAGGTCCTTTGAATTTCCATACACAAACAATAGACCAATGTCTTCGACAATGCCCTTAGGGGCACAGTTGCAGGATCCATAACCCTCATACTACTCTTAATCTTTAGAAAAAAAATCGGAAAAGCAATGTAAAACCCCAAAACCTGTTGTTGAGGAAGCAGAGATTTCGAAACTATCATTTCCTGATCAGATCAAATGCCAAAACTACTCTTATGAAGCAGGTAAGAACTCCAACAGCAGAAATTGGAACGGCGGAAATTCCTGCTAAAAAGTAAAAAAAAAAAAAAACAACAACAACACCGAAGAGGAGTATGACGCTTAAGCTCACCCCTTCAAAACAATATCAGATACTTTCTGATGTGGATGAAGGGGTTGACATAATCCCAACCAAAAAGCTTGAAAACACCAAGATCAACTCTGTAAAGTAAATTAAAACCCCAAAATCTATTGCTAAGCAGGTACAAATTTTGTAACCAACACTCACTGATCAGAGCAGTATGCCCAATGCTGTTCCAATTAACCCAACAAAAACTCTGAAAGCCAAGAATAACGGTCTCAAGAAGATTTAAAGCCAGAACAGAAAGCAAAAACTTCTAAAAGAGGGAATGTATTAGTAAAATGGGGAAACAGAATTAACCGAGCAAACAACAAGGCTGGAAAGAATATTAAATATTTTAAAAAATTCATGTCTAAAATGTTGGAATCAATGACACAACCTTGCATATTATCATGATAATACTCATTAGGAAACATGTTTTAAATCTTGGAAAGGAGGTCCCAAGTACACGCAGTGCCCAGCAGGAACAAGTTTCAAGTTTATCATTTGTTTTGTTTGTAATGAACAAGGGCACATTGAAAAAGAATGTCAAGGGAATCCAAGAGGAGTTTTCCTCCAATGGAGTAAAATGTAGGATTTGTCAAGAAGAAGGTCTTATGATGGTGGTTATCCTAAAATGAAGAGGAATTTAAAGATTAAGTTACCAAACAGTTCGTGGTAACGAATTGTAGTAAGGAGCAACCCGGTTCAGTAGTAACCGAAACTCTAAAAAACGGAATTTTCATGCCAATAGTTACATCACAAGATTTGCATTTTTATGCTGATTCTAAACATATAAGTTTCATCAAGTTTAATTTTACCCATTAAAAGTTACGAGCCTGAGAAAATTTTCCTTATGGTAGAAAATAGGGGGAACGCCCTCTAAAAGTCATAGGTCTTGACGAAAATCACACATTCAGATTCAGCGTATCAGAGAACCCTACTGTAGAGGTTCCAAGGTCCTATCTAAAAAAATATGGAATTTTTTACTTTTTCCCAGAAGACAGATCACGGATGCGTGTTATTTATTTTTTTCCAGTGGTGATGCTATCGACCCAATGGTCCTATAATTTTGCGAGAGGGCTCATTCCAACGGAAATTAAAAGTTCTAGTGCCGTGTTTAAGTGACCAAAAAAATAGAGGGCACCTAGGCCCCTCCCATGCACATTTTTTCCAAAAGCCCCCAGACCAAAATTTTTAGATAGCCATTTTGTTCAACATAGTCGAAGAATCTAACAATTATGTCTTTTGAGACGACTTAATAACCACAGTCCCGGGGGAGGAGCTGCAAGTTACAAACTTTTACCCTTGTTTACACATAGTAATGGTTATTGGGAAGTGTACAGAAGTTTTGAGGGGTACTTCTCATGCTACGAGGGGGAGTGGGGTCGAGGGGACAGGTTGGGGGGAGGGGATTACTTGGGATGATCTTTCCATGGAGGAATTTATCATGAGGGAAGAAAATTTCCATGACGGGGCCGCAGGATTTTCTAGCATTATTTAAGAAAAAACAATGAGAAAAAAAAATAAAAAAAACGATTTTGCAGCTGGAAGTAAGGAACAGCATTAGAACCTAAAACGAACAGAAATTATTACGTATGTAAGGGGGTTCGTCTCCTCCACAATACCTCACTCTTTATGCTAAATTATTTTTAGTAGTTTCAACTATTTATTCTACGGCCTTGTGATTCAGGGGTCATTCTTAAAGAATTGGGACAAAATACAAGCTTTAGAGAAAAGAGCGAGGTTTTCACGAGGGGGCAAACCCCCTCATTTGCGTAATAAAAATATATAAATATAGAAGTTCGTTATGTAAGTTCATTCATAAGATACGCATATTTATTACTAATAAAAACGTTCTAAAAAAAAATACAAAGTTCTAGTTTCCTTTTTAAGTAACCAGAAATTGGAGTGGAACTAGGGTTCCTATACCCAGCTTTTTTTTTATCAAAATCGTCCGATCAAAATTATGAGAAAGCCATTTAGCGAAAAAAAATCAATGTGCAAATTTCGTTTTAATTATTCATGTGCAGTGCAGTCAAAATCAAAACATGCATTAATTAAAAAACGTTCAGAAATTAAATAAGAAAAAAATTAACTGCTAGTAAGGAGCGACATTAAAACTTAAAACGAACAGAAATTATTCCGTATATGAAAGGGGTTGTCTCCTCCTCAACGCCCTGCTTTTTACGAAAGTCTTTCATTTTTTTTAAAAGTAGACTTGTGAGAAAGAGTCAAACTTTAGGGTAAAGAGCGAGGCGCTGAGGTGGGGACAACCCCTTTCATATACGGAACAATTTCTGTTCGTTTTAAGTTTTAATGTCACTCCTTACTTGCAGTTCAAAAACTTGTTTTTTTTTATTAAATGACGGAATCAAATCCAACCAAGAAAGTAAAACAGCAAAAAGCTTTGAAAATGCAGAGTTAGCCTTACTCAACTCCAAGGCCTCTTCTGAAATTTAAAATTAGTTTTTCAACCTGTTTTATGCTTTCTGATTAATCATCTTTCTTTAAATTGAATTTTGTCATTAAATTTGTTTTGCAATTATTCATATTTTCTGACTAAATACTATACGAAAACTCTATCATATAACGGATGTGTTCGATCTTAATTCAACCAATCAATGGCTTAAAGGGGAAAAGCATTAAAACTGAAACACCAAGAAAGATTAAAAATACTGATATAACACTATGATCAAGTCCAATGTTTTAAAAATATATACTAAAAGGCGCTTTTTTAGGCGTCTGGTATCTTCTCCCTCCCTAAACACTGACCAATCACCTTTTTCTCATCATAGCTGGTTTACGATTATACACTTTTCTTCATTCTTTTTATCTGTCTTTTTTTCCCTTTGGCTGCTCAGTTTTATCTATGGGGAAGGTATTCCAGGCGGAAATTTTCAGGGAGATTTCCACAACGTTTAGCTTTTTGTGGAGGGGGAAGGGAGATTTTTCTGTGGGAGAATTTTCCGGAGAAACAAGCCAAAACCCGTCTGATTCAGTCAGTCAAGTTCGCGATACACACTTAGATGGTTGTGATAAATACTAATAGGGTTCGCTCTATCTCTACCGAAAAGTACCAAAAGTCTTTCAGAATTTTATCAAAATAGAAAAAAATATGAACAGCTTCGAAGCTTCGAGCGTACTCAGCACTGGCAAGTTATCTGTGAACCTTCTGTCAAAGTCTGCTAGTAGACGGTCAAAAGTTTTGAAGTATTCTTGCTTCATTTCATCCGCCAAAGTAGTAGTCCAATTTCCAGATTCGATAAAATTCTTTCCTAGCGTCAGAAGTGTCACAAATTGTTTCCGATGCTTGGTGATCTTTTGAATTCTTCAAGGTCGTCCTTTCTGACTAACAGAAGAGGGTCTAGTCGCGGGTCCATTCACAGCAGGTACTTCAATTTCGAGTTCTGTTGCAAACTCTTTAGCCTTCTTGAAAAACGATACAAATGAAGCATCTGAACGCAGGTCGGTGAGTTTGTTTCTTGTAGCCTGAATCAGGGTGCATGATCGAGAAAAAACCAAATCGACGGCGACGGCATGGAGTTGCTGAGACAGCGATTTTGTCACTCGCGTAATTGCTTCTATGTAGTGCAATTGGAAGATAACAAGGAACGATTCCATCAAGGAATGATAGGCCAGAAACTGACCTATTTTAGTCTATCAACTTAGAGGAATTACTGCAAATATTAAGAATTTATAATATTAATATAATCATCTAGGAAACGGGCATTTGACAGAATTTGAGAATTAGATTATGTATCTAACCTGCTTTCAAAGTTTACAATGGTTAATAGCAAATAATGTTATTATTATGGCCGGCAAAGGGCCCTTTTTGGTGAAGCTGGGGCCCCCTGGAAAATCTGGGCTGGGCATTTGCCCCCCCCTGCCCCCCCCCCCAAATGGCGCCTCTGCTTGAACCCCGTTACTATTTGATAGGAGTCATGCACTTTAGCACTGAGCTACAGTGGCTTAAATATTTTTGCTGCTACAACAGTTTAATTTAAGAAATTTTAATAGAATGACTTCTCATTGCACCATTTACGCCTTACATCTGAAACAAGTGTATCGTGCTTATAATTGTCCAATTGCAGTTTAACTCATATCATAGAGTTCTTTTAATAAGACCTTTCTTATTAGGGTACAACCAGCCTTTTTATCCCCCCTCGAGAAATAGCACAAAAAAGTGCCATTTTTGTGCCCCATATTGCCTTCATCTGGTGCTGTAAGTCTCATTATATAAGGCGACTATATGTAAACGTCAGCTTTGCAAATTTGTCCTTAATCACCTCTTCAAAATCATCCAGTAGCCCAACAGCGATAGGGAAAAAAAGAAATGGAGAAAAAAATGAAGACAGTAAGGGTGATTCGAAGCTGAAATACAGCTTTTATTACTTTTTTCAATGTGAGGATTTCTTTTTTGTCTGTTCTTCCTCACAGACTTAACTCAAGAACAAATTCTTCAAAGAACAAAATTTTGTTTTATCCCTTTTTTCTCAATGCTAAATGAGCTGATGCCGTCACATTTGACAGCACAGACATCATTTTAATGGCGCGCAACCGATGAAAGTGGTCGTATTCCAGAAGCAACTTCTTTTGATTTAATACCGGGAGGCTTTTCTCACAAACAAAATGTATGTAATATTATATACTGCAATTTCATACATGCACTGTAATGCATGTAATATCATATATTTTTTGTCCGTGGTTATTATACCCCTGAAGCGTAATGATTCGAAAATGAAAATTATTGAGGACTGTTTGGTAAACGTATCATAGTTCAAATTATTGACTTACCAATAAGGTGAACATACCAACTCGATGGCTTTTTTATATTCTTTACGAATATGATAATCGCTTCAATCGTAAATTCAAATTTAAGCACTTTTTGAGGTCTTCAAAATGACGATTTTTCAAATAAAGTATGAATTATTGGTCGTTTTCGAGAAAATAATACTACGTTTTCTCAGCGCCGTTTTATCGGTCGTTTTCGACAAAAATAGTACTACATTTTTTCAGTGCTTCAATTATATATAGTTAGGTTACGTTAGGTTATGTCGAAAAGTGCTCAGTAAATTTGAATTTGCAATAGAAGTGATTATCATATTCGTAAAGAGCATAAAAAAGGCATCGAGTGGTATGTTCACTTTATTGATAAGTACATAATATGAACTGTGATACGTTTACCGACTGTTTTCCTCTCAGGAATATGTGTTAACTTTGTATGCATAACCAAAGTAGACTCCCCATTTTACCATGTCCAAAAGAAAAAATTATATGTTTCATTCTACATTTTATCTTTGAATATGGAATATAACTGGACAAAGATAGAAATGTTTTAACAGGGCTTTATCCAAGTTTAAAAAAAATGAAAGCGCTGCATCTGTACAGTGCAGGGTTGCCAAAGGGACACTTTTAGTGCTCTTTTACACTTTTTTACTCTGGGTGACACCGTGCCACTAGTGGGTGAAAAAAGGCCACTTTTTGAAAAAAAGGACGATTTTGGCATTTTTTCAAAATCAATGCCATATGTATCTATTTTCAGTTTTTTCTTAACTGCAACTGCTTTTAATTTGTGCTTTGTGCTATTCAGATTCGTTTTCGTCTTACGGATTTTTTTTTATCGTATCCGCGCTACTTTCCTTTTCAAAAGCGCGAAACTTCAAACGTGGTGAAACATATGACTTGCTCAAGAGAGTTTAGAAAAAAAAAATTTGAAAAAAAAAACTGAAGCAAGCATATAACTGCTGGTAAGTAAAAGCTTAAGGTGTTTTATGACTTGTAGTCTACAGGAGTATGTAGAGGTGCGGCCTGGATAGTAGTTAGAAGCAAACTATCTGATCCTGATCTGATTTGCTGCTGCTTAATTGATTTTTTGGACGAGGGTGAACCTCAGTTGATTTCCTGAATTAAGACATTAGGCTTTTGGTAAATATGCAGTTTAGGCTCACGTGCATTTGAGAGGGTGGACCCTGTCCCATATGCGTATAGTCTAATCCACTAGAAAGTTCTCTGGTAACTCTCAAGATCATGTAATACTGTCATAGACTGAATATCACATTCGGTGTACTAAGCGCTAACTAACGAAATATGTTTTTTGCCTAGAGTGATGAAAGGATGCAAGAACGGCAGTGAAAAATGTTTTGCTTTACATGCTGTAACCTGGTGGACTGTTTAAAGAAGAAACAGAAGAAAATTATTGAAACCAACCAAGCTGGACCTCTTTATAACGTTTCTGAATTGGAATCTGATTCATTCTGTATCTTCTCACTTTCTGTAGGCCTTCATAACATGAAATGCACCGTATCTGAAATCCAGCACAGTCTTTCCTTTGTTAAGGTCTCTTTATGCTGTCTAGGTTTTTCAGTTCGGTCCATTAAGCTGTGTCGGCAGCGGCAGACATCGTATCTGTGGTCTACTTGCGCAAATCTTTCAAGCACTGTCTTCGTTAAAGCGTTTTCCGGCCGAAGCGGCTGGGGCGGCTCATAGTTAAGCAAGGTTTTATCGCCGTTTTCGTTTTCTCGCTGTACAGAGTAGACATTTTGGCTGAAAACATAAAAACTAAACAACACATTTTGTCATTCTTCTTAGTTGTACTCCAACTTTTCTTTACGTTCCTGTAACACCGCAAATGCAGCACAACTGATTCAAAATCTTCTGCAGTTTCTGAAATAGGACTGCGTTTTCGAATTCTTTGCCAAAAACGACGAAAATGAAAACCGCCATCCAAAAAGCACCAAAGCCGGCTTTGGTGCCGGAAAACACTATAATAAAAACAGGGATTTACTGAGTTTTTGGAAGAAGAGTAGCTAGTACAAACAATGGTTCGAGAGAAACCGAGAAACTGTACTGGATTCTTTTTCTTCTTCGCGTATAAGGCGATTTGAGGTTTCATATGGGATTTTACTTATTTGAAGAACCGCTTTGCTTTTATTTGAAAAAGAAGAACGTAAATCTGGCCTTGGAGTTGCAAGAAAACCATTTAAAGCACTTTTTTGTCAACTTTTAAAGTATATTGGCTAATTTTCTAGGAGGACACTAAAAGTGTCCCTTTTAGCTGAATTTGACACTTTAGTCTCGAAAACATTGGTAACTCTGGCATTTTGACGCAAATAATATAAAACTTCAAAACGTGAAGTTACTGCCCAAAACGCATAGTCTAGTATAGCATTGCCAAAGCAAGCCTTGCGTACTATATGCTATAATAGGGATCTAGATGCTCAATAGCCCTGGAAGAGTTAAAAATGCCTGAGAGACATATTAGTTACGTAAACCCATGTGTTAAATATGTCATGTTTGCATTTAACTTCTTATTTTGGGTGAGTAATAAACAAATTATTTTACGGTTTGCTTCTACTGCAAATTCAAATTTAAGCACTTTTTAACCTAACCTAAATTATCATTATTATAAATAATTTTAGCTCTGAGATAATGTAGCATTATTTTTTTTCAGAAACAACCAAGAAAAGTAGCCTAGTAGAAATGTAGTAGACAAACCTATTATTTTGTCAATCCAAAGTGAACTACTGTTTTGCTTCGAGTCTATTATTAGATAAATTTTACAATGAGTTGTTTTGCTTTAAATTGGATGTGTTGGGTGATAATTTGAATAAACAATATATCAATGTTTCCACTTTCTATGCTTGTTATAATGATTTCAATATCTCTGATTATTTAAATTTTTTTGCTCAAATTAATTAACTCTTTGCATTGCCCAAGTTTAATAACAAAAATTGTAATTAAAGAGTATTTTGCACAATGTTTTCTGAGCTTTGAATAATATAAAAACAAGCTTTGATGACATAAATGCGTAGTATAAAAATCTTGATTTGAAATAGCATGGGCTCAGCCTTAGGATAAAGAATAATAAACTGCTGGCTATTTTTGGCTATTCAAAATCAGCAGTATTACAATTTCTGCTCCTGAAAATTGCTTTGTCCCTTTTCATGCTTAAACAATAAAGCAGTTTTTTTCAATTGATATTCATGTTTGTAAAGGGTTAAGATATAAAGTCATATTTTAGCATAAAGAGCAAAGTACTTAACAGGGGGCATCCCCCACATCCAACCACTGAAAATCCCCCCAGAAAAAATTTGCCTTCCAAAAAAATGTATGTTTACTTCCCAATAACAAATATTATATGTAAGCAATAGGCAAAAGGCTTTTCTTTTTAGAATTAATTGAAAAAACAAGTTTTTTAACTAAAAGTAAGGAACAACACTAAAACTTAAAACAAACATAAATTATTTTGTATATAGAAGGTGCTGTTCCCTCCTCAATGCCTCACTCTTTACACTGTAGTCTGACTTGACTTCAGACATAAAATGCCATTTTTGAATTAAAAGAGAATAGTTGTTGGCATCCAGTCATGGCCAATTATAGAAAAAGCCAAGACAGATAGTCTAATTGAGTGAGAAGCAAACTTTGCATTAATTACCCCCTTATTAGGATAGTATAAAAAGGAGGTTAGTTCATTAATTAATAGATATGTCTCATCTATTATCCATCCTTGCATCATTGTTAGGGCAGTAGAACCAAGGTAGTCATTAAGCTAAATAGCAATACAAGCTATAGTTTTCCAAGTGTTTGATTAATTTGGCTTGGGTAAAAGGCAGGATTATGCAGGGGCCTCTCTTTTTGGGCCAATACACGGCTTGCTATCTTTTAGAAAGCCACACCTGCCAAGAGTCTTAGGCAGGTTGACCAAGAATTTAAAATTGACATAGGACCATTAGATTGCCTGGAATGAGAGGTAAACAAGGGATGCTTACCTATGGTCTTAGGCAGGTTGAACCAAGAATTTAGAATTGAAACATGAGACCATTAATTTCACCTAGAATTAGAGGCAAACTCTATGTCTAAAGTTAACAACTCTTCTTTATAAAACAATAAACAATTTTGTATAAAGAGTGAGGAGTTGAGAAGGGGAAAACCCCTTTTCATTTATGGAATAATTACTGTTTTTTTTAAGTTTTAATGTTGCTCCTTACTTTCAATTAAAAACTTGTTTTTTTTATTTTATTTCTGGGTGTTTTTCAACTAATGCTGGTTCAACTTTGACTCACTGTACATGAAAAATAAAAACAAAATAAGCAAATGAATATTGGAAGATTTATTCCTAATTTGAAGGATTGCCCCCTCCTCATTACCTTATTCTTATGCTAAAGCTATCAGCACCTTTAAAAAAGCTTCCTACTCTAATTAAAAAGCCCCCATGTTTCAGTAAACACTCATGAAAAACTGGGACAAATGATAAATTTTTAGCATAAAGACACATGTAAGGAGGGGAACACCCTTCATATAGGGGGGGGGGCAACCCTCCACCTCATAGAAATCTTGTTCAATGAAATTATTGTCCAATATAAAGTAAACCTTCCCTGTTTAAAAATCCCTTCAAATAGCTTCATCTTCACTGAGAATCCCCCCCCCTGTAAAGCTGCTTGTGGACAATTCAGCCTGAAAAATTCTCCTGAGCATCCTTTCATTTGAATAAGACTTCAATCTCTAATTGGCTCCTAGATCACACCAGAGATGCTCCATTCCATAGAAATTATTTCTCAGAAACCAAAACACATGAAAAACAGACCCAGATAATTCTGCTGGAACATCTCCACATGAAAAATTAGCAAAAACCATGATACTTCCAGGCCAGCACTGATTTGCAGTTTTCAATAATTTAGCATTTGGTATTAGAATATTTATAATATTCAATGCTACTACAACTACCAATAACAACTCCCCACAGCACCAAGCTGCCTGAGGCCAACACAGCTGCACATGCTCCTCCTCCATCCCAATATATTAAGATCCTCCCTCCTTTAATCTTTTCCTTTAAATCTTTCTTTATTCTAAGGATGACCTGCTTCCCATTTAGCCCTAGACGGTTGGCAAAAAAAAAACAATCTTTGGCTATCTGTCATCCTTCATCAGTAGAACGCACCCAAACCATCTCAACTTTTCTTTCATTTAAGCCATAGAAAGTGGGATTCAAAGTTTTTACTGAATCAAACTTTGCTCTGGTGTAATTTAAGTGGGTGGCTGATTGACATTTTTCCTTTATATTGTGTCAGTTTTTCTTTACAGAATAATTTATATTAGTTTTAAGCTCTAATGTTTGTCCTTACTTTTAGTTGAAAAAGAATAGTTTTTTTTTAATTAATATGAAATAAATGCCTTTCTTTGCAAATCAATAATAGCAAACAGAAATAAATCTCAGATTTTTCTTTTTTATAATGTGATCACAAAAATAAAAAGTTAGAATTCAATTAGTTCTAACAAACTTGAGATGAATTCAAATGATTTGAACTGGACTTATTAGGAGTTTCATTAACTCATATCCCAGGGGTAAGAAGCATGAAATTAGGTAATATAGAATTTGTTTACTCAGGAAGTAAGAATGGGATACATAGACATATACTAGGGCTCATGATGACTAGGGAAACTACTAGGTCTTGTTTAGGCTTGGAAGGTATTAATAATAGAATACTCATTGCCCATTATATGACTAAAAAGTTCAGGGAATCAGCTATAGTAGTATATTTCCTGCTTAACTGACTGACAGAGATACTAGTGACTCAGATGAATTTTACTTACAGTTACAGGAGCAAATAGACAGGGTCCCAGGTAGAAATAAGGTGTTTTTACTAGAAGACTTAAATGTCTATGTTGGTAGAAATAGGGATAGATAGTATTCTAGTCAAGGTAAATTTGGTGTGGGAAAAGAAAACAGTAATGGCTACAGACTTTTGCAATTTTGCTGGTATACTACTACTACTAACAACTAACTCCAGCACCAAGCCACCTGAGGCCAACACAGGTATGAACACTCCTCCTCTATCCCAATTTATTCAGAGCTTCCCTTTTTACACCCTCCCAAGAAGTTTCCATGTACTTTAAATCTTTCTTTATGATATCTTCCCACCCCAGACGAGGACAACCTGCTTTCTGTTTAGCCCTAGACGGTTGGCCAAAAAGGACAATCTTTAGCTGTCATCCTTCATCTGCAGAGCATGCCCTAACTATCTTAACCTTTCTTTCATTTAAGCCCTAGAAAGAGGGATTGAATCAAACTTTTTGTACAGTCTACTATTTGAAATGTGATCAGTCAGCCAGATACCCAGAACAAACCATAGGCAATTTCTCTGGAAAACATCTAGTAAATCTTCATCCAATTTTGGAGAGCCTATGCTTCCAAGCCATAGTTGACCACTGCCATCACTATAGCTTCCAATACTCTAATCTTGGTTTGCAGACTTATTCTTACAATTTATTAATTTATGTTTGTTTTAAGTTTTAGTGTTGTTTCTTACTTTCAGTTAAAAAACTTGTTTTTTCAATTAATTTTAAAAAGAAAAGCCTATTGCCTATTGCTGACATATAATATTTGTTATTGGGAAGTAAACATACATTTTTTTGGAAGGTGAATTTTTTCTGGGGGAATTTTCAGTGGTTGAATGTGGGGGATGCCCCCTGTTAAGCACTTTGCTCTTTATGCTAAAGTATGACTTTATATCCTAATCCTTTACAAACATGAGTTTCAGTTGAAAAACAGCTTTTTTGTTTAAGCATGAAAAGGGACAAAGCAATTTTCAGGAGCAGACATTGTAATGCTGCTGATTTTGAATAGCCAAAAATAGCCAGCAGTTTATTTTTCTTTATCCTAAGGCTGATCCCATGCTATTTCAAATCAAGATTTTTATGCTAAGCATTTATGTCATCAAAGCTTGTTTTTATATTATTCAATGTTTGGAAAACATTGTGCAAAATACTCTTTGATTACAATTTTTGTTATTAAACTTGGGCAATGCAAAGACATAATTAATTTGAGCAAAAAAATTAAAATAATAAGAGATATTGAAATCATTATAACAAACATAGAAAGTGGAAACATTGATATATTGTTTATTCAAATTATCACCCAACACATCCAATTTAAAGCAAAACAACTCATTGTAAAGTTTATCTAATAATAGACTTGAAGCAAAACAGTAGTTCACTTTGGATACATGATCTAATTGCCTATAGTCAGTTTTGCCTCTAAATCTCCTTTGTCAACCTAGTGTTAATTAGCCATTCAAGGGGAGAATGTAAAGTAAATTATGTAAATGAAGTAAAAAAAAATTCTTGGGTTCTGACCATAACTGATTTAGTAGTACAACAGTAATTACAATCAGTGAGTAAATGAAACCCAAAATGAACAGAAACTTAAATTAATAACCCCAGAAAATTTAAAGTTAAAAAACTAATCCTAAAATAAACAGAAGTTTGTTTTAGGATTGAATAGTCAAGTCCAACCTAAAATGAACAGAAATTACCATAAACAGGAGTCAAGCTTCTGCCCTATGAACCTTCTAATTGAATTATGCCAGCTACAATTGCATAGTCTAATTGCTTTGACCATTTGACTATTTTGAGCCACCCCAACATTTTGATACAGGTGCCTTAGAGGTTGTGTGTGCCAGGTAGCATAAAAGGGGGAATAAGCCAACAATTGGGGCTATTGAGAAGGAAAGATGTTAATAAAACAATTCTTACTTTGTAATATGCTGAAAGATTATAGTTAACACATTTTGAAGGCACTTCCACTATAATTAACCTCCTCCCCCCTAATATGCAAATACATAGCCCTAATTATGTATTGCCTACGTATTTTGCCATAGGACACTCTTGTTTCAACCCATGTACCAGTAAATTGAATCAATGCTGACAAAATCATGAAATGGAAACACATGGGAAATGTATAATTTGATGACCTAATGTCATTATTATGGCTTCTTATATTCTAACCATGTTTCATAAGTGTATATTCCTATTATTCTAAGCTTTTTTTTTTCAACTGTGAAAAAAGACTTGGGGCCTTGGCTATTCTAATTTTTATGCTTTCACTCTATCCATCATCTTTACTAATAACACTATTAAGGTAAGTGAAGCTTTCTGCTTGATCAATCTTCTTGTTACTCATCATTAACCATTACCCATCTTTATTTATTCCCAGTCTAAGCAACATAGACGTCTTAATATTGAATTCCTAACCTTTTCTTGTGTCTTGGATTCTCAAAAGCTCTAAAAAATTGTTCATTCGTGGATGCTCAATTGATCTGCATAATCTAAGTCTAGGAGAGTTTTATGTCTCTTAAATCTTTCTTTAATTCTTTGCTCTTCCGTTGAATTTTTTGTGTGCCTTAGGACAAATTCAATCAAGATAATCTATATAAACAAGGATAGAACACAACCAACATCCTGATTCAATACCAAACCAGCTATTTACCTAATTTTTTACCTTAACCACAGAAATAATGATCATGCACATAGCATTATTAACCTTAATGTATTTATCTGATATCCAATACAAGAATAGGACATTAACTGAAGCTACTATATTAGCTGATTCAAACACATGTACATAATCTATAAAATTGAAGATTAAAGGAGTCTGTTGATTCAGATTCTCAGTTTCTCAAACTCCCAATTATTAATTTAGGTGAGAAAATTTGGTCAACACATCCTCTCCACTTCTTAAGATTGCACTGCTCTTCCCTTAAAATTTTTATCCGCAACATCTCTAAGTCTAAAAAGTACATTCATAACAAGTACTGTGATCTAATTTGCTTTCTACCATACTCACTCTTGTCATATTCACAAACTACACTCACTGAAATTTTAGTGCCACTTAAAATGTCACTCCAGTTCCAGTTCCAAAAATTGTAGGGAGGTATATGGACTAACAACAAGTCCTTTCACCTCTTTGACTTCTTCTTCAGAAAAACTAGCTACTGGAAGCGCTATTCTGCTCCAGTCTGCGAACAATGGATATATACGATTATGAACAATAATACACTGTTATTGATTGTGGGAAGTGCGAGTACCTGAGCTACCTGTCCCCAGCAGTTTAAGGCACTAGGCCGGCCGGTACCAATACGGCTCTTCCTACTCATTCCCGCTCTCTTCTGCACAATCAAAAACTATGGATAAATCGTGTCCCATTAAAAATTGACTTCTTCAAGCTTTAATCCTTATTAAACAATATTTCTCTTCTTTAAGGTATCAATTGCTGCCTTAAATATCTTACGATCAATTTCCCATGGCAGGTTAGAATCAAGGATAGCTGTACAAGTATTTGGAATCTTAGCCAAGGAGCAGAAACGCTTAAGAGCAACAGTCTCCTCACTCTGAGCCTGGCAATCAAATAAAATATGCTGGATTGTTTCCTCTGTTGAAAAGCAGATTCGGCATAAAGGTGAATGATGTAGCTTCCAATTAAATAACAAGCTATTTAGAAGTAGGGCACCTGATTTCAGTCGGTAATATAGCACTGTATTTAATCTTGTATGAAATGGAGATAACATTAATGTACTGTGATTAACTTTGGATCTTTGCCTGATAATATCTCGTGAATTGAGGTCAGAGGAAGGACTAGGAGATAACATGGAAGCCTTTGCTGCTAGAGAATCAGCCATATCATTATATTTTATACCTTTATGACTAGGAACATGTTGAAAATAAACTTCATTTTCCTTGATCTTAAGATTAAGAAGCTGTCTTCTAATATTATATAAATCTTTGTCATTAGCAATTCTATTAATATTTTGGATCAGTAGTAATGCTGATTTAGAGTCAGAGAGACAGAGTATATTTTCAGATTAAATGTTATAATTTATAAGAGCATCCAAGGCCAGGCGGATGGCACATAATTCAGCAGACAGGATAGAAGATCCCAATGGGAGAGGAGAATAAATATTCAAATTCAGGGATGGGATACATGCTCCTGCTCCAGCTCTTTCCCTCTGGACGGATCCATCAGTATATATTTTTCTATAGTTGGGGTAAGCCTTTGAGATGTGTTCAGCCAAAATAGTCTGGATCTCATAATTAGGAATCAAATCCTTACTAATAGAGATAAGTTCTACTTGACAGCTTGGAGGACTCATTTCCCAAGGGGGGGACTCAGTAAAGGGATATGCATGAAGCGAATGTTGATTCCAGTTTGGGACCTCCAGTTGAAACTGATTCCATGATGAATGGGCATTGGGACAGGCTGACTTCTCAGCAAAGGTATGTGCATATACAGCATGCTTGGCTCCATAAGCCTGGATTTGCGAGAAATACTTTATCCTTAGACTAGATGCTCTTTCACTTAGGGACACCAATCCCGACAGTGTTCTTAACTTTGACAGAGGAGTATGCTTATGCACACCCAAAGCTATTTGAATAGCAGAATTTTGTAAAGATTCAAGGATTTTGAATGAGGATGGGGGACGAGCTGAAAATATTTGAATCCCATATTCTATATTTGAACGAATATATAATTTGTAAAAATCCAAAATATTCTTTGGGTGACATCCCCACTTACTTCCAGCAAGTCTTTTTAGAATACAAAGTCTCTGAATAATCAGAGATTTCAAAGAATTAATATGTTCATGCCACTGCATTTTAGAATCCATTAATAAACCAAGTAACTTCACTGAATTGCAATATGGGATCTCCCTTGAGAAAATTGTCAGTGGATTAGGAGGATCTAGAGTACCATTAGTAAATATAATGGCTTTAGTTTTACTGATTGATATTGGGAAGCCAAATGCTAAAGAGAATCTCTGGACTAGACTTATATCATGTTGAATAAGGCTTTGAAGAAGGCTAATATCCCTTCCTGACTTCCAAATGATCAAATCATCTGCATAAAGGCCAAATGATGCATGAGATACTTGAAATTCAGAAACATACAAGTTGAATAGAAGAGGACTCAATATTGCACCTTGAGGAAGTCCTCTCGTAATGGGGCATTGCTCACTTCTAGACTGATTTACTTGAACGTAAAAATATCTATCAGTTAGAAAAGACTTTATAAAACTTATAAAAGGATACGGGAAGTCAAGATTTATTAGGATTTCCAATAATTTATTGTGGACTACATTTCCATAGGCATTCGACCAGTCAAACAGAACAGCCATTGTGACATGTCTTTTTTTGAGGGAGTTACAAACATCAGTTTCTAGACGGGTAATGTTATCTAAAGAGCTATGTCCTTTTCTGAAACCTGTTTGTTCACTAGGAAAGAGATTGTTGACTTCAGAAAACCACTCAATTCTTGATAAGACAAGCCTTTCCAGAACTTTACTAAAGGAAGGTAATACTGATATAGGACGGTAAGACTTGAGATCATTAGATGAATAAGAAGGTTTTAAAGCTGGGAATACCTGAGCAATCTTCCAGGCATCTGGGAACTTTTGACTTGACCAAATAAGATTATAAAGACTTAAGAGGGCTGTATGAAACACCTTTGGGGACTCAAGAATCCACTTCATATAAATACCGTCATAACCTGGGGAAGACTTGATGTTAAGAGAATTAAGTGCTACACAAAATTCATCTTGGGAAAAAGGTTTCATCAGAGTACCCTTATAAGAACAGGTAAGAGGGAGATTACAAAAAGGAGGTCGGCTGGGATGAAAATCTGAGCAATCGTTTTTAAAAACATTGGTAAACAGATCTGCCTTCTTTTTATCTGATACAATTGGATATCCATCCTGAATGATATCATATCTACGGTCATCATTAGGCTGCTTTCCACTATTTAGTTGGCTAATGAAATTATGGACCTTTGAAATTGGGGTTCTAAAACTGATACTTGAGCTGAAATTCAGCCATGTACTCTGTTTAGTTCTCCTACAAATTAGTTTCACCTTAGCACATGACTGCTTATAAAAGATTGCTGTTGACTGAGATGGGTGCT
Source organism: Artemia franciscana (assembly GCF_032884065.1). Lineage (NCBI taxonomy): Eukaryota > Metazoa > Arthropoda > Branchiopoda > Anostraca > Artemiidae > Artemia > Artemia franciscana. The sequence goes on from NC_088870.1 coordinate 27,452,507, forward strand.
TTTGAAACATTTTACGAGCCTTTCTTTTTGCCAGAACTGCAACCCTACACTCATCATTCCACCAATTCTTGGGTCTTTTGGAGCCATTGTAAAAACGTACCCTAGTCATTGGAATTGCCGATTTAGCTGACTCCAGCAGGATTGATCTCAAATTAGACTCAATGGCATTAATATCATAATTAGGAGAAACAAAGGAAAAATCTACTTCATTTAATATCTCACGAAAAAGGGACCAATTACCTTTGGAGTTGATATATGTAGGGACGTAGGGTTTGGGAGTGTAGCATAAATCTTGAAATGATGTAAGAATTGCACAATGATCAGATTGGAGAGACGACACCTTTACCATCTAAACTAAATCATAATATGAAGAAGGACCTAGAAGCAAATCTATAGTTGAGAAAGAGTTAGAAGAAATATTATACCTGGTCTGAAAGTCAAATGGAGTGAAAATCAAGGTGTCAAGAAAATTGGACAATATGTACTCTATTCCTCTTCCTGCTTTGTTGCTACCTGCTGATTGTTCCCAGAGAGGACTGTGGGCATTAAAATCACCAAAAATAAAGGTATTATTACCTGATAATTCTGTTTCCAAGATACTTTGGATATCCTTACTCCCACATGGATTATAAAAGGATTTTATGGCAAGATGGTTACCATTAGCTAAGGTAATTAATATGCCTACGACATCTATTTCATCCCTGTAGATAGTTAAGGGTTGAGGGGAGTGTTGGATTGAATCATGAACAAATATTGCCACACCCCCTCCCTTTCTGTTAGTTGATCTATCCTTCCTGTAGCACTTGTACCCAGGCATTTTGATTTTCTTGTACTGATGAAGATTAGTCTCTTGTAGACAAATAATTCCAATTCTCTTATCATTTGCACATTGGATAAGATCAGCAAGTTTATTTGAATTTAAAGAGACGCAATTCCATTGTAGGATCTGCAGCTTAGTTAACATAGGAAGGGTTGAATAGGTGACATGCATGATATTTTGAGAGAATGGATGATAATTCTGTTCCTATTTCATTGAAAATAGAATTGGAAAAGTAGTATTCTGCAATTTCTTTTGTTATACTGGCTTTTTTATCTTTAGCCATATTTGATTGTAATATTAGGTCCACTGATGCAACATATTTAATTAAATTAGTAATATGAGGTCCAACTCTATCTTGCATAGTTATGGCTTGAGTAGAAATATTAGGAAAAGCTGCCACTCTTCCAGACCAAGATTTAGGCTTAGTTTTAGGATTGTTGAGGGATGGGCTAGCTTCAGCCACCTTGGGATGCTCCTTAGCCAATGGAGGGTAAGAAGTTTCAGTAGGAGGTATGAGTGCCTGATTTGGGTGGTTCTTGTGGACCTGTAGCCAGGGTTTTTGAGGAAGGGCTAAATTCCCTTCTTTGGCCTCATTACCTCTTGGACCTGATGGTACTTTGGACCGCTTGGCCAGCTCCATTGCAGCTATTGGGAAAGGAACATTTTCTTGAAGAGCAATCTTTAAAACTTTAGCTCGTTGAACATATTTAGGACATGAATTGTGATCTGTTGATTGATGTCTACCATCACAGTTTGTACATTTAGGCACTTCAGTGCATTTACTTTCTGTAGACAGGGAGTGATTACCAAGGCAATTAAGGCACCCTGGCACAGGAGAAGAACAATACTTAGATGAGTGACCAAGCTTAAAACATTTTGAGCATTGAAGAGGTTTTTCTTGGTATATTTTATGAGCTTTTTGCTGACCAAAAAGGAATACTGAGTCAAATTGGGAACTAGCAGGTAAGATAAAGAGGACACTCTTACTACTTCTTGTTCCCTTAGAATCTAGTTTGCCCATACGATGAACATCCAGAACCTCCAGCATTTCCCCCTTATTGTTCATAAGGCCATCTTTCAAGTCATCATTTGACAGTTCCAATGGTATGTTGTACAGTACTATTTTCTGAGAATTTTTCAGGGTTGGTTTCCACCATTCAGGTGTAACAGGGATATTGCCAATTTTATTTAGGCTAAGGGCTTTTTAGGCTTCATTTCTGTCTAGAAACATAACCATTAGTGAACCATCTCTGTTCACATTCACAGTGAAGCTGCATCTAAAAGTTTTGAAAAGATCCATTCTAATGTTAGTAATATTTTTGATAGAGAAGGATTGATCTTTTACTGTTGGAGCAAAAAGGATAATGGATTTGTCCTTTATCTCCACAGCTGGATTTGGGTTTGAGAGTCCCATTATTTCAGGAGGACTCATAGAAGGTTTTTTTCGTTTCTGTTTTCTGCCTACTGTCTGAAAATCCTCATTTAGCAGGTTGTCAGTTTCAGAGATTGGTGGCTCAGAGACAGTAATCATGGTTTCATTCAGGCTATCATCATTGGATATTGGAGATACAACAATAGGAATATCAGCTTCTGATAACCAATTAGATGCTTGGCCCCCTTCCCTGAGGGGGCTAGAAGTGTTAGGAAACATTGGGTTCAGGAAAGGGAAATTCCAGAAACTCTAACCACGCAATAGATTTATATGAATAGGCAAAATAATACTTCTCAAACAAAAGGAGTAGCAAGAGCTTTAGTTCCTTTCACTCAGAAAATAAATGAAATCAATAATATAAATTTTTCATCAATTGATTTCTTCTTTTTCTTAATTGTCACTCATCCGAATTTTTTCACATTTTAAATAGATTGCCGGTTTTTCTTACATCATCTTTCAGAATTAGCCTAATTAAAATCCTGAAGTAGATGCCATTCACAATTACCAATTTTTTCCTTATGTAATCTGCCCTGTTTATAGCATAAAATGTTCACTTTGGAAAAAGGATTGGTCTCAAAATTATATGGAATTTTGGTTTTATATTTTAAGTACTAACCATAAGGAGAAACTACATTAACACAGAAGAATATTCTTATACATTCTTCTCTACAGACAGAAGAATGACACAGAACAAAAAAAAAAAAAAAATCAAATTTTATCTTTGCAAGATCAGACCTTCTTTAATAGACCTTTTTATAGATTCTAAATTTGGGCATTGTTTTCCACAAGACTCATAAATTGCAGTGAAATTTAGATTGAAAATACCTTAGTTTTCATATACTGTGTTTTAAAGGAAATAGCAGCTATTTTGTGGATTGCAAACCCTTTTTGCAGAAAAATGTAAATAATCATGCAGTGACATTTTTCAATGCATGCAATAAAACAAGTTCAGCAATCATGTGAATAGCTGAGCATTAAAAGCAACAGCATTAAAAAGTTGATGGCTTCTTTAGGCCTTGTCCCAACCTAATAGATATGACAAAATAGTACCAGAATCACAAGTTTCAGAAACCGGGCCACCAGTCTCAAGGTCAAATCATGGGCCTCATGAAATTTTGGTCTTTCTTGGAGTATAAACATAGACCTAGGCCTATTTTCTTTTATATCAGTTCCTTATGTTTTATTTCTTTATATTTCTACGTATGTATAATGCAGCAACTTATGGAATATTTTAGAATTATTCTGTAGGTGAACACTAGCCTAGCTAGAAGTTCTGAGGCTACAAGTGGATTGAAATTTATCTTCTATAAGATACGATAAAGATTGGCTTAGCCTAGTTGTAATTTCCCTGTATTGTGCTTGTGATTTTGAAGTAGGCCATTTTAATGCTATTGAATCCAGAAAAAGATGGAATAATTATAATAATAAAAAATAGCTCTAAAACAACTGAGTAGTGTTTTATTTTTTTTTTATATGATAGCTCAGTGATTACATTGCAAACAGGTTATCTTTAACTAGCAAAAGAGCAGTAGGATTTGAAGTTAAGCTTTATTATAAGGTAGAAATAATGCTAAAAAAAAGAAAAAAAAATGATATCTGCCATTAGATTCTGAATTCAGTGCTTTTTCCAAATATAAAAATCACCACCATTGCAGTTGTATCAGAGATCCCTTCCCCTTAATAGATATAGCCTTTACCTATATACAAAAGTGTTGATATTTTTTTGTTTTTTTTTGGCAACAGCAAGAATTATAGATTTTTGCCTTATTATAAACCTGAAATGCTTTTAATTGCAAATTCAAGACTGTTTCCAAATGTTTCACACTGTAACCTACTTGTTAAGGGTCTTCTAAAATTCAAGTAATGTATACTATACATTCAGGGATTTGAAAATTTACAAATTTCACATTTTAAATTCCATCATATAATTTTTATTATCCCAAAGTAGATGTCATCAGTATACCTGAAAATCAGACTCCTAGAATGTTGATCTTAGTGTATTATTTAATTATACATTGTGCTTTGCACTGATGATATTTTATAAAAGAAGGCTCTTAAATTTCGAAATTAAGCAAAATAAATATATATTTGCAGCTCCTCTGTAAATTGGTAAAATTTCTAAAGAAGAAACTTAGGTATATAGGACACTGATAAGATGTTACCGTGTAGGCAGCAATCTCATCAACCTATGCTTCTCTACCTTAATTTATCCTAGGCCTTGACAGATTCCACAGAAAAGTATTTAGTCTCTTGCAAGATAATATGGTATTTGATTTAGCTTATGTTAAACATGAAAAATCCAGGCTTGGCTTTGGATAAATTGTGGCAGACAGTAGCAGAAACAAATTTCTGGAAAAAGTAAAATTTTTGTATCTAAAGTATGATACCAATATTTTTAAATAGTTTCGAGCCCCCAATGCAACACCATTTAGCATTGATTGTTGGTGACAGTATACATAATCCAGAATAGTTCCTAATTATTTTGGATAGAATTCTAGATCATGTGTATGTTGTCATCTTAGAAAGCTGCTGAATAAAGTTAAAACAAACATAAAAGATGGCTTGGAAGTGTGTTAGAAAGAGCAAGGCGGGGTGTGTTAAGTTCAATGTAGCAAAATGTCAGTTTTTAGTTTTGTCAGTCTGAAATTTTGGTAACATTATAGATATCGCTGGAATCAAACCTATGCCTGAAAATTTTGCATGCAACCAATAATATGCCCCTCCCAAAAATCCAAGGAAGAGCTCCAAAATCTCCTTGGAATGCCAAGATTTCTCTTAAGCTACATCCCAAGTTTGGCGACCTGGAATCAACAATTACATCCATTTATTAACTATAATGGATGTATTTGAATGGAAAGACTTCAGTTTGCTTGCCTAAACTAGATTAAAGTATCTAGAGTGACTAATTTGGCTTTCTTTGAATGCACTAACCTAGTCCTAGAGGTTTTGATCAATGCCTCAAAAAATGGGCTTGAATTGTAAATCTCCACAAGTGGGAAAATCTTTCAACAGATCAAGATCACTGAGCAAATTCAAACAGAGCTTTTTCCAACTAGAAAAAAACTAGACAGTGACTTGGCCTTAAAGCATAAGACTGGTAAAGAAATTCCTGTTGCATATACACTTTCAAGACTCCAGCTTCTGGATGTTGACAAGGAAATGTGTGAAAAAGTTGAAGTGCTTGTATATGTGTTCTTGAAAGCTAGATCTACTGCCCAACATATTTATTATTGGAGTATTTGCTAGGATCTCTCAACACAATAATCTAATCTATCAAGATTTCAAAATTGTCATTTCCATAATTACAAAGCAAAGAGCCAGAATCGTCATTTACTAAGCTCGGTTTGCTTGCTTATTAATGTTATTATTTTTACTACAATTGTTTTGAGTGTTTTTAAACATTACTTGAAAAGCAATTGATGATGTTTCTTTTCTGTTAACCAAAGTCTAAGCAGAGGGCTTCATGGACTCCTTATTAGTGTGCAAGATTTACCAGTAAGTTTCAAAACTTACTCTTACTGTGACGGTCTATGTCAATTACAGCCGACTGTTGCTTAAAACTCCCCTATATGTGTCACAATTGATATTGACCTATTTTTGGTTTCAGTGTGTACCTTACTACTGAAGTTGTCAACCCCTTTAAACTTTCAAACTGGTATATCTCATGAAGAAATTTTTCTACTAAAAACTGGATAACTTATACTTTTATCAGCTCATCAAGAGCTATCGACTGCCGTCGAAAAAAAAGATCTATCTGTCTTAGTTCAAAAGTTGACTTTTTTGCCGTAGGCCAAGTTTCTAACGTCATTACTTAGAAAGGAGCAAAGGATAAACTCTAATTTCTTTAGCAATGAGAGAAATTTTAAAGTTTAAGAAGCACATCTGATACCCTTTCTCTACCGCAATCCCATGTACGAAAAACCGAATGATAAACTCAGATGAAATCACGAACAGAAATGGGTAGAAACACAAGCAAAAACCATTCTTTTTGGCCCCAGTCAAGAGTTCTACGAAGCTTTCCAAAATTTAAAGTCATATTCATCAATCTGGTTTAAGGTCCACACGTTCCGTAAAAACCGCAGAGGTTAGACCCTTGCCACTTTCTAGGAATAAGCTGAAATCGGGGTGCTACAAAAAAAACAAAAAAAACAAAAAAACTCGACAAAACCAAAGTGTTGCTCTCGCAACACAATAAAAAGTCAAAACGTTGGCAAAAACCATTACAAATATCCATTTGAAAACCAAGATTTCAAAGAAAAGATTCAAATTGAATTTTCGGAAACCTCCTTATAACAACGCTTCATCCAGAAATAATTAAGAATCTAGTGGGATGATGGGAAAGATCTATTTTTGGGCATTAGTTACTGCTGTGTCACCATCGCGATTCTAGATTAGAAGAGATTGGACGGGAATATTTTTTATTAATAGGCCTTACTAACCGTATTATGGCCGGATATATAATTTACGGATTATTTCTTCTATAGTTAAAGATAGCCTGTCAAAAATTCGAGTCAAAAGCCAAAAACTCACCAAATTAAATTGACCTCTGCTTTGAACGTCTTCTTTATTCAGACTGGCTGTCTCATCGCGTGTCCTTGTTTTTTTTTTTTTTTTTACTCAGGCAGGAAATGACAAAGAGCTAGTCTGACAAATCAATATCAGCATAAGCTCAAAGGGGTATGACTCATGCATTGAATCTTATGAATGAAAATTTTCTTTACAATAGATTTTAGTGTAAGTGGCAGCTCTCATAGGGATGGATTTGTTTCATTTGAGAACCTTTTTGTCAAACTTAAACTTACCACTTATGAAACTTACTAGTAAGTTTGACATAATACTTACCATTACCGGGTAAGTTACCCAGTCATGACTTGCCGTTTGGTAACTTACGTCTCGCACACTACTCCTTATCTTAGTAAAAATTCTGAAATATGCCAAAACAAAAGTATTCGTTTAGTTAAAAAAAAAAAAAAATTGAAAACGTTCCAAGCTTGCACTAGTAGAAATATTAGATGGATAATAAACTAAATATGGATTGAAGTTTTTTTTATGTTCAGCTCTTGTATTGTAAAAAAAACAGAAAAGAAAAAAGATTTTGGACTGTCAAGGTAATACTAGTGAAATGTAGAGGGAAGTTCCCTCTGTAAGGCAAACCTGTTGAATTGCAAAGAAAAAAAAAAGTTGTTTTAGTCTCAAGGTAATACCAGTAAAGTGGGTAACATAATTGTATCCTTGATCAGTAATAAAATGAAAACATTGGTCCCGATTGTTAGTTATCACATATAGGTCTTACCTCACAGATAAAATATTGCACTCTTTATTTTTCTATTTCTCTACTTTGGCCATAGTCTTCTAATATGACCTCAGAAAGTGCCAAAATAATTTTTTGTGTCCAAACCAATTAGTCACAAAAGAAATTTGGATGTTTAACGTTTTTGCTACCTGCGGATAAAACTCTTTCTTTACCTCGAAAATGTTTGACAGCTGAAGTTTTTACAGTATTTGACTACAAACCTTCTTGGTTTGTAGTAAATCTTCTCAAATCTACTGATTTGCTTTCCTTTTCTTTCCTTTTCACAGTAATATTTTGCATGGTCATAAGTAAATGTTTCCTGAAAAATCCTTGTCAACGCTAAGCTTTTCCTTTCTAAAATTTTTTGCATTTGCAGGTTTTAAGTGGAGCGATTGTCGGTGCGGGATTGTATGCCTTAGCAGATAGATGGCGTACTGGTGGAATTTTTGCTAAAGCTGATTTATTCCAGGTAAAGCAGGGTATAGACAGAAAACTAATTATAAAAAACCTAAAAAGTAATGTGTACCGTCATTTTCAATTTGGAAAATAATATTGATTATTGTAATAACACTGTCAATCATAGCCAAAACACATTATGTGTATGATTACAGAAAGCTGTCTTAAAACAGGGTTGAAATTTTCAGGTAAGATAGTGAAAGTATGATTCAAATCAGTTTGACAAAAAAAAAAAATACTGAATACTTTGGCAAGGGACCATCATAAGAGAGAAAAAAAAACCATGGTAACAGTTTCTAAACACTTAAAACTTCCCTTATCAACATAAAAAGGAGCAAATCAAAAGAAGAGTGATTAATTTGTCTGATGCAGGTGCCTCTGAAGGGTAAAATTCCAGTCGTTAATAGACAAGGCGAGAAATTGTTTTTATGTTTCCATAAATCTTCTGAATATAGGAGAATATCTAATAATCGCCGTTGACACAACAATTTAGTACCAATCGCTTTGAAATTTTGAGAAAGCACAATAAAAATAAAAGCTACACTAACTAGTAAAGGTATTGGGATTGGAAAATCACTCAGTAGGCTTCACGTTCATCAAGCCAGGGTTTGCCTTCATTTTCTCAGACTATATTGTAATTAACATGAAATCAGAACAAAACTTGATTCCTATGTTTGTTTGTTAAAAAAAAGAAACAAAAAAAGGCATATTGCCGAAATCAGCGTAATTGGTTCAATTACTCATATGCCATTTTGTAACAGTGCAAAAATTATAATTTTCCTGGCAAGTTTCCAGATATTTGTCATAGCAGATTAACATAAATCCAAAAAAAATCGTGATATAACTTGTTAAATGCTTAAACATCATAAAAAGAAACAAATCGAAAGGAGAGTAATTGCTTTGTCTTGTGCAGGTGCCTAAGAAGGGTAAAATTCCATTCGTTAGAAGTCTAATTGAGAAGCATATGTTCTGTTTCCAAAAGCCTTCCAAACATGGGAAATTTTCCAATTTTACCCCAATAATGACATCCTGGGACAACAATTAAGGACGAATGACTTTGATGTTTTGAGAAATAGCGTCAAAAATAGAAAAATATGGTTGTCGTGAGCATCAATCCTAAACTTCATATTAAAAAAAAGTTGATTCACTACATTTCCTGATTTAAGAGAACTTGCAAGTCTCAGCTTTCGTTTTTAACTTCACCAATTGAGTTCTTCTGCCTAATTCTGCGTATAATTTTGGTAGAATTTTCAATTAGTTTGAGTCCCAATTCTTGAGTCCTTGAGTTGTACTTTTAGGTTCCTGAACACGTACACCAGTTGTTCTAAAGCTAGCAACCGTTCGTCAATCAGCGGTCTTGCGCTGATTATAGAAAGAGCCATAAGGCTCTAAAGTATTTTTATTATTTGTTATTTTTCACCAGAGCCACTTTTTATGGAAGTGGGGGATCGTATAAACTTTGGAGGGAGCTCATTCGATTGGAAGTCAAAAAGTTCTAGTGCCCCTTTCAAGAGTCAAAAGTGATCAAGGAGTGATCAAAAGTGATCATTTCATCATTTCATAATTGTGCTTATCGAGAACTTCTCTCTGGATATACCTTTTTCGCTTAATTGTTTTTGGACTGATGCCGAGTCGTGAGCGAAATTTGCTTATCATGGACAATTGGAATACCAGTACGCTTTATTATCGCCCAGTATGAACTTTGTTCTGCATAATCTCGATGAGGGGTTGGACCATCAGTCGATTGTGAAATACACTAGTGATTTTTTCCCGTATGAAGACGTTCTTGGCGCTAAGAAACTTTTATATAGCAATTGCTTCCCAGGACAGCCTATAACTCGTCGTTCGTGACCCAGTGCTAAGAATAGTTCATTGTCGGACATTATAGCTACTCTTTCTTGCTGCTCTGCAGAAAATATTGATATTCCAGAGTTCGTGATCAAATCCCCCTCTGAAGTCCTCAGCATTCCGGCGTCAGCGTATTCTGTCTTTACCGCCAAAGTCAACCAGTGCCTTGATCAGCTAAAATCGCTTGCTCACCTCAATAGTCCCCCAACGTGTATAAATAGCTCTTTAGTCTCAGATAGTAAGGCTAGCAATCGCAAACCCTCGTACGCCGTCGTTCTTAAATATTGCGAATAACAAGTTTTTCCCAAGGAAAAGCTTGATTCTTCCGCCGGACATGACGGAATTATGTCCCTAAAGTCCGATCCGGTACGGAAAAGATGGGTTGTTGTCACGCGGGATAAAGTTTCCGCCAATTTTCTTGCCGCATCTGCTGTTGAGAGCTATCCAACTATTATTGCTAAAGTGATCGATCGCAAACCTCTTGGAGTAATTAGGGGACTTCCCGATAGTGTTTCTAGCAGTATACTCATCTCCGCCATTCCTGGTCTTATCGAGGCCGCCCAGATCGGCTCTTTTCATACATTCCGTTTAGAGTTCCTTGATTCCGCTGCACTAAAATCTGCCATTGATACAGGTCTGCGCTTGGGTTACGAGTCTTTTAAAATATCTGAATACAAAGAACTACCCAGACGGTGTCTTAGATGCCTAAGTATCCATCATTCATTAGCTCACTGCCTATGCGCCCCGAATGTGATGAAGTGTTTAAAATGCTCTGGATGCCATTCAAATACTAATGACAATCCTTGCTTAGAGGCTCCGAAATGTGCCAACTGCGGTGAAGCTCATGTTTCCTATAGTATGAATTGCCCAGTGATCAAACGAGCTCTGAACTCTGCTCCAAAATGAACCAAGCCATTTTAAGTTTTGCTTCTCTTAAAATTAACGGCACAAAAGACAAAGACTTGTTAATTAACAAATTATTAGTCAATGACATAGTGTTCTTGCAAGAACATCTTTTGACCAAGTCAAACGTTTCTAGCCTAAAGCGATCTTCTGTCCACCATTTTTTTTCGCAAGAGGCCAAGAAAACTAGAGGCCGCCCTTCCGGTGGTCTAGCAATTTTCTTCCGTTCCCCATCAAAGCCCTCTGTGATTCATTGTGATGATATCATCTTAGCGATTCAATGTGACAGCACTGCCTTTATAAACGTTTATTTACCTTGCGATCGATGATCTATAGCATCATTCACATCTTTCGCTAAATGTTGCTCTACTCGAAAGTCTACGTTTAAAAGACCTAAATTGGGTTTTAGGTGGTGACCTTAACTGTGACATTCTTGGTACCTCCGATAGGTCAACCCTCTTGCTAGAATCACTTCCTAGCTGATATCTCGTTGCAGATAGGAGCCTCCCATTCACGTATATTCGTAACAGAGGCTGCTCAATATCAAACCCGGATCACGTGATCACTTCCAGTTCCAGCTTATTATCATCGATTGTCAGGGTGGACGAAGAGAAGATTGATGACCATCACCTCATTCTTAGCTGTAATTTTTACTGTGAGCTATCTGGCAAAACACTTTCGGCTCAGCCGAAGTGGTGCTGGAAGTTGAACTGGGATCGTGATAATGTTCCCCTATACCTTGCTACGCTAACTGCTTTACTGTCGACCATAAAAGTGCCATATCACCTGCTGCAAACTTCGGTTTCCTCGCCTTCAAGTGGAGTTGACCTAAATTGCTATTATTATCAAATTTTCCATTGCCTTAAATCAGCTTCCAAAGCTGCAGTGCCTGTGGATAAAGTTCGGATTGGTACTAGGAAGCCTAATTGGAAGGTTGATCCTGAAGTAAAACGTGCTAAGCATAAAGCCAAATTTTGGCTACGTATGTGGATATCCTGTGACCGACCATCGTCCGGAGCTGTTTTCTCTGTGAAGCAAAAGTGTAAAATTGAATATAAGGCCAATTTGAAGAGAGCACGCTTGAATGCATGGCCAGGCCCCACCGATAAGGCCTCCTGGAATAAGATTATTAATAGTGAGAAATGTTCCCCATCTGCCCTATCTTGTCTCTAGCTAGCTAATTTAGTTGATTATTATAAGCGTGTGTTCAGTATATTTAATAATTTTCTTCAGTCTTTTTATTATAAGTTGCTTATTCCGCTATTACCATACCGTCTCTTGCAGGCTCACGTCCAGCCAGTAGCAATATCTGAAATTCGCCGAGCTTTAAGAAAAATTAAACTTTCAAATAGCCTTGATGGTGACGGCCTTTCTTACCAATTTTTTGCTTATGATTGTCCTACTCTACTTAACTATCTACAAATATTGTTTCAGTCTTGCTTAGCACAGTCGCTTGTTCCTGATAGTTTACTTTGTGGTCGTGTAACGTCTATTCAAAAGCGAGGCAAGAACCCCACGTCATGTGTAAATTATCGTCCCATTATAGTATCGTGTTTTTTAAGTAAGTTGCTTGAACATTTATTACTACCAGTAATTGAGTCGAATTGTGATTTTACGCCTTTTCAGTTTGGTTTTCGGAAAAGTTTCGGTTGCTCCTATGCACATCATGTTTTAAGCCGACTCATGAAAGATGCCGTAAAAACTAAAATGTCTTTATACTGTCTTACTGTTGACATTTCTGGGGCTTTTGACAATATTGTGCACTCTCAGGCTCTATTTTCCCTTGCGTCTTCAGGTGTTAATCCTTCTGTACTATGTTTATTGGGTTCTTGGTATTCAAAGTCTAAAACTCAAGTTACCTGGAATGGCCAAATATCTGACCCGGCAAAAATTAATAAGAGAGTTCGGCAAGGTGCCGTGTTGTCTCCTAGTATATTTAAATTTGTGCTTGCATCGTGCCTGCGTCCCCTTAAAAGTTATGTTTTTTTACTGTAATATTGGTTTGTCTTCTGTTGCATATGCAGACGACGTTCCTCTTGTTGCCCAGACTCGCCATGGATTGCTTTCCAATTTTACTATTTTAACCAATGAACTATCTAAAATTGGACTGTCAGTTAATGCATCTAAATTCGAGTTTACTTGTTTTAATAGTCCTTATGCGGTCGCTCCATTCGTTGCCGGGACTACAGTTCTGCCATGTTCTTCTTTAGTTAGTTGGCTTGGTCTGTGTTTCGGCCCAACACTTTCTACTACCTGTTCATCCCTAGTGAATCAAGCCGTGAAAAACCTACGCGTCGCTTACGGAAAAATATCCCCTAACAAAAGCCGTTACAACCGCAACGGTTTGTGCATGATTTATAATGCTTATTGTGCCCCTGTGCTTTTGTTTTTGTCAGGCATGACTCATCTGTTTCGTAAGAAAGATCGCCATGCTCTACGTGCGGCTTATTTCAGATATTGCAAATTCCTCCTCCGACTTCCTAGATGGCACCAAAACAGAAAAATAATTGCTCGATTTGGTTTAATAGATGTGCCTTCTCGGATTCGCTCTTCCAGTGATGACTTATGTAAAAAGATTATCAACTTTATTTACGTTTACGACCCTCGCTGTTTTTCTCGCTGTTTATCGTTTTTGTTTTTGTTTATTTATAATACTCCATACTTTGTGTTTTTTATACTTTTACGGGTAATAAAGTTCATTCATTCATTCATTCATTATTTATTATTTTTCCCCAGAGCCACTTTATATGGAAGTGGGGGTCGTATAAACATCGGAGGAAGCTCATTCGATTGGAAATTGAAAAGTTCTAGTGCCCCTTTCAAGACTCAAAAGTGATCAGAGGGCAACCACACCTTTTTTCTCAAATACACTCTATCAAAATTTTGATGTAGCCATTTACTTTAAAATAGTCCAAAATTCAAATAACTATGCCTCTGGGGATGGCATAACCCCTACCCCACAGTCCCCGGGGCAAGGGATGTAAGTTATGCAAGTTGCCCATTGTTAGCATCTAACTTTTTTATTGGGAAGAGGGAACATGTTTGATCCTGGATCTTCAAAAAGGCATTGCGTATTAAAGTGAAATTTTAGGAAATGTTGAGAAAGGTGCCAAACACAATCAAAACACACTACGTATTTGCTGGTTGTCAAGAGGGCTTATCACCATTATCTAATGAACGGCTGAGGGTATTAAGTTGGAGCTTTCAGGGTACGTTGAGGGGGGATGTTAAAGAGGGATCTGAGTACAACCTGACCCCCTGTCATTTTTAGGTGCCCCCCTGCACAGATCGAGATTTTGAGAAAAAGCCATTTTGTTCAAAATAGTCAAAAGGTCTAATAATTCTTGCTGCAGGGATGTTGTACCCTCCGTAGCCAGGGCAAGGATTGTAAATTATGCAATTTACCCATTGCTTAAATGCAAGATTTATCATTTGGAAAAAAAGGAAATATCTGATTCATATCTGTAAGGTGTATGTCCAGAAAGGCTAAGGGTATTAAAGTGAAACTTCAAAGAATGTTGAGGGGTATGTTAATTTAAATAAAAAGGCACTATGTGCATCTAGTTTATCAAAATGGCGTGTATGCAATATCTTTTTGAGAAGGAGGTTGAACAACGGTTGGAAGGCAACCAGCCCCCTTCCCATGCTCTTATTTGCTGCCATTCTCCCGAATACATCGGATAAAAGTTTTGAAATAGGTAACTTGATCAAAATAGTCTAAAGGTCTAATAAATATATCTCTGGGGATGAAATATAACCCCAGAGCCCCTAGAATAAGGTTGTAAGTTATGCTAGTTGCCCATTTCTTATATATATATATATATATATATATATATATATATATATATATATATATATATATATATATATATATATATATATAGGTGTCTTATTGGGAGGGGGTCTGATCCTTAGTTCCAAAAAGGCTTAGGGTATTAAGGTAATTATGATATCAAACTCAATCGAAACACGCTGTATGCACGATGGTTGTCAAGAGGGTGCGAGAGTAATATATTGAAGGGAATATTGAAGAGTGATCAGAGGGTAACCAGCCCTGCTTTTAGATGTCCTCGTTAACACTGATAAGAATTTAGAAAATTCATTTTGCTAAAAAGAGTTCAAAGGCCTAACATTGTTTTCCCGGGAATGTCATGCCCCCTACAACCCCCAGGCCAAGGAACTTATTTAATGCAATTTGTCCATTTTTATAAGCAGGATTTATCCATAGGAAAGGGGGAATTTTCGACCCTAGACGGGTCCGAAAACGTAAAAGGCACTGTGTGTTGCAAAGTTATCTAAAAGGCGTTTCTGCAATAGTTTAGGAACAGGTAAGGGCATCAACTTGAAACTGTCATAGCCACTACTACTGAAACTGCTATTGTGAATTCAAGTGCTACCGTTTTGAACTGCTACTAGGACTACTTGCAATTGTGACTAAAATGACTTTTGACGGTGACTACTTGCAATTGCGACTGCTTACGATCTCGATTACGACTATTTGTGACTGCGACTTCTAGTGACTGTGACTGCAACTGCTTGCGACTATTTTCAGCAAATTATGGGATGGATAAGGAATGTCGTGGGTTATTCAGAAATAAATCAAAAGACATCGTGTGCATCCAGGCTCACAATGAGGGGAATCTGTAATATTTTACGAACAGCTAAGGGCATTAGCTTGGAACTTTCAACGCCACTACTACTACTAATACTACTGCGGCTGCAGCTGTGATTATGAATATCTGTGGCTGCGACAGCTTGTTGTTTTGACTTTGACTACTTGTGACTATATCTGCATCTTCTAGTGGTTTACTTACTAGCTTAATCCTCACGGCGGATGGCGTTGAGAACGTCGACAGCCTTCTCCACGACAGGTGGTCAGCAGGCAGGTCCTCTGCATCAGCCACCAAAATTCCAGCCTGGGATTCATCCATCTATTGTCATTTACTTTTCTAAAACTCCACATAAACGAGATAATTGCAAGGTTTGAAACTAACTAATAATTAAAAGCTGGCTTTCGAATTTTTTTTTCAACGAAACTCTCTTTAAACTGTTTACTGTGATGAAATTAAAAACCCTTTGCATAGTATGTGAAGTTTGTTTTTTACACTTTTAATTTTTTTTTTATACTGCAATCTTTGCGAAGTTCGTACTTACAAATTATATACGTTCTTACTCACCTTGCATAGCTAAAAAAATTTTTAGATGTTAACGTATCTTTTGCGAATCTTCTAACCTCTCGGTGATCACCACAGTTAACGCATATCTGATGATAACAAAAGCGTCAAATAAACGAAGTTAGATAAAAATCACTTAACAGTTCTCAGAAACTAACCGCCAATTTTGGATACTTCCTTTTCTAACTTCCCTTACTGGTACAATTTTAGTTTCCGAAGCCTCGTATTCTCTTTTTTCATAGGCTTGTTCAATAGCTCTCCAGTCGTTATTCAACGACTTGAACAAGCTCCAGCATTTTTTATTGGCATTAAAAGATGTTATCCTGACAAAATCTGAATTGAAGGGACTGACATTTTTTTACATCCGAGTAAACACGGGTTTTTAAGGAGGACACTTTTGAATAAACCTGATTGACTGAATAAACCGTTTGCAATATATAATATGAATACATAATGTATGATATATTTAATAAACACTTTTGACTGAGGGTTTGTAAGAAATATTTAGGCCTTAAATTGGAATTTTAGTTAGAGTCATAGAGGAATCGTTGTGTTAGAAGTTTTGTTGCGTTAATTTTTGCTTTCTCCTCATATTAAACTCCAACCCAATACAATAATACAGTAAATGGTTCAAAATAGATTTAATGATTTTTCCTCGAAGCCTTGGAGCTATTGACACTTATCCCATTCTGTATTTCTGTAGAGAACAAAGGAACTTACTATCTGGTTATTATGAATATGCTGTGCTTTTACCTGATTGAGTGATATCGCTTTGGTTGGAGATGGTACAAAAGATATTTATAGGGAATTCTAGTTCAAACGATGTATTCTTTGGGTTATGACGATGCATGAATCAAATATATGACTTTTGTATATTCTAATATATCTTGCCGAACACATGCTGTAGAGTATTTGGTTCTTCGCGGCATCAATGATTTTATTTTCAATTGGCTTAAGTCTTTTCTATTTAATGAAAAGGATAATTGATTTGATACTGTCACTTTCGTTGACTAGTTGGTTGTTTTGTTGTTGCAACGAATTCTTGTCGTAATTCTTTTTGTTCACGTTTCCATAAGATAGAAAACAGTTGGCTCCCGTTGGACGGCCGAAAGGAATAGTTGAAGTCGCTATTCAAGGGCGCTGATAGAAAAATTTCGGGGGGGGGGCAAATGCCAACATATTAGTGGTATTCGGTGACAGGGAATATATTTCACGAATTTTTTTTCCGTAGGAACAAGTTGATTTTTAAGTACTTTTAGGAAAACCCTCTCAAATAAAAAGAGCAACTAAATTGCATGTAAAATGAAAGAAAATACATGAAATTTTAAACGACAAGGATTCCGGGAAAAGGGATCAACTTATTTAACCAATAACATATTTAAATATTGTGCATTCAATCTTAAAAGAATATCAAACTCAAGCCAAAATTACAGAAAGATTTATTGCTTCCGTAGATTATAAAAGATGTAGACTTGTTTATGCGGTTTTCTACTCCTTAGAATAGTTTACAGAAGGAGTAGAGATGCTCAAAAATCATCCTGCCTGCATAGATACCACGTTTTGATTTTGTCGCCATGTAACGGCCATGTAAAATGTATCTCTTTCGTAACTGGACAATTCTCCTCCTTGAACTTAAATCCCTTATATATTCAGACATTAAAAAAGAAAAGAAAAAACAAATAGAATAGCGAAAGAAAAAAAAAAAATTAAAGTTACTATCCAGCTGTCAAATTGACCCTCTTTCTAACTAAATATTAAATAAAAAAAACAAGTTTTTTTAACTGAAAGTAAGGAGCGACATTTAAACTTTAAACGAACAGAAATTACTTCGTATATGAAAGAGGCTGCTTCCTCATCAACGCCCGCTCTTTACGCTAAAGTTTGACTCTTTCTCTCAATTCTTCTTTTTAAAACAGTAAAACAGAAGGGCTATTGTATCAAACCGAAAGTCCAAGATAATTGGGAGGGAGCTCATTCAAACGTAAATTTAAAGCTCTTTTTTAAGTGACAATACAGATTGGACCAGGCGAAAGTCTTGTTTTCTTGTTATTTTAGGGCACCAAACTCTGCCTTTACCCCGAAGAGGACGAATTTGCAATCAGTTTAAAATTCTGAGAATCTAATTGATTTAAAAGATTCAATAATTAGATTTTAGGCTTCTCAGTTACAAAAGAAGTAATGCCACTCGGTGACAGTATTGGATTTAACCAAGTTGATTGCTTTATTTATAATAAAATTAGGCTACGTTTGGTGATCTGTAATTTCGTATCAGCTATAACGAGAGGGGATGTGTCATTGTTTAGGTGGGGGTAGGGTAGATTCCTAAAAAAGTACATTTTAATGGACAAAATGCTTTCTCATCATGAGGAGAGATAAATATTGAAAGAGGTAGGGGAGTAGTATTTAATTAAATTGTTTTTCTATATAGCTAAAATGTTACAAGGCAGGGCCTCACCAGGCCCGCCAGGAAATTTCTTTGTGGTGACAAATACTGCTAGGAACTTAGTTTTCAGCAATTTTAAATGGTGTTATTTTCTTTTTTCTATTTATATGAAGTACTCCAAAGTACTTAAACAAATGTATGTAACGTATTTATCGATAAGAAAGTCCTATTGTAGAGGATGTGATGGCTTCAGATAAGTAGAAGATAAAAGTCTCACAGAATTTCCATCCATACAAACAATAGTACTACTTTTCATCCCACCGAAATTCTTTAGTAGTAATATTAACAAGTACTTTTTACCAAATTACTGTTCATCGCCAATTTTTAAGTATATTCAAATTTTATCCAAAATTGAATTTGCAAATTTAAACATAGGACGGTACTGATCAACGAACAATTGTTGATTTAGACATTTTAAAAGCAATTAATCAGGGACTTAAGGGAACGGTACCTAAAATTATATCTTGGTTAGGCCTGGGTATGCTTCGGAAAACAATCAGAAATTAAATAACAAAAGAGCTTTTCATCTGAAAGCAAGTAATAGATTTGAAACCTGTTTGAACAGATTATTCCTTATATGAGGGGGACTGTCTCCTCCTTAGCTCCTTACTTTTTACTGTGGAGTTTGGCTTTTTCCCAAATTTTTAAAGAGAATTTGCAATTGGAAAGATAAGGCTCTTTCAGTCGGTTCCTAATAAATACGTACACATTCATGAGGCTAAGCGCTCTAGCGCCAGGGGCCGACCTAGTGGTGGACTTGCAATATTCGTTGACGAGAGCATAGACTGTCGAAAAGTTGAGTCGTGCGATTTCTATATAGCAGTCGAGTTCCCAGGCCCAAGTGCTTTCACGCTAATCGATGTATACCTACCAACTAACATGAACACGGATCGTAGTGAAAAACGGTATGCCGAGGCTTGCGGTCGAATTGGAAGGCTACTCCGTAGGCTGGGAAGCTCGCGTTTTTTAGTCTGCGGTGACTTCCAGTGTGACCCCTTCTCGAAAGGAAAGTTACAGGACGTTCTTATGGCATGTATTCCGAGTGACTGTCCTCCATATATTAAAGATCAAAACTTTACGTTCATTCACAATTCAGGAAGCACAAGTAATATTGATCACGTCTTTTCTAACTTTTCTATTCCCTCGTCTGTACATGTGGATTCAGAGCATACCGCAAGTGATTATCTTGGTCTTAAGTTTAATGTTCCTTTTGGTCACGATGTGAAATCAAAAAGGCCAGATTATAAAGAAAAACGCGAGTGGAAAAAGATTAACCTCAGTCTGTACCAGTCGACGTGTGACGAAATTTTGGACAAAATAAAAGTCCCGTTCCAGCTTCTTGTCCATGGGTGTGATGACAAGATTGCACTCAATACATACTGCGCTGAAATTACTCACGCGCTAAAACTTGCTGAGTCTGCAGCTGTACCTAGTGCAGTTATTAGGAAAGGTACAAGGAAAAGAGGATGGAGTGACCATCCTTACGTGAAGCATGCCAAACAGAGGTCTAAGATGTGGTATTCTGTGTGGCGGGACCTCGGCAAGCCGAGGACCAGCACTGTCTTCAATCTATTTCGTAAAACAAAAAGAGAATACAAAGCACGTGTGGATGAGCTGCAAGTGAAGGAAGCAGAAACTGCTTCGGAAGCAGAAACTGCTTCGGAAGAGGCTATCCGTGACCCACAAAATATGTGGAAAAAATTCAAAAGTAGTAAAGTGCAGTCCAAGCCATGTGCCATGATACCTGAGGAACAGTGGATAAGACATTATTCGAAGGTTTTCGGGTCTAAGGATACTCCCTTGGAAAAGGAATATGATGAATCGCGTCTTGATTTACTGCTGAAAAAGAGAAACAATTTTTTTGTATCCGTGAATGATGTTTTGAGGGCTGTTCGCCAGTTAAAGGTTAACAAGGCTCCATGTCTAGATGGTGTCAGTAGTAATCATCTGCGCAATGGTTCACTGCTTTTGATCCAGCATATGCAACTACTTTTTCAGATGTGTATAGATAGTGCCACCGTCCCCAAATCGTTTTGTTCCGGAGTCGTTACAAACATCCTGAAGAAAGGAAAAAACGCAAATGAGTGTGGAGGCTACAGGCCGATTACTGACTCCAGTACATTGAGCAAGGTGCTGGAAAAATTGGTCCTTCGCGAAGTTATATCGAAGTGTGTGATAGACTACAGGCAGTTTGGGTTTCGAAAGCATCTCAGCTGTGCTTTCGCTCATAGACTTCTAAAGCGCATTCTTGCCAAAGCTGATCCACTTGAGTTATCCGTACATATATGTAGTGTTGACATTTCCACTGCATTTGATTCAGTAATCCAGTCTGCTGTGTTCCGCACCTTGTTAGATGCCGGTGTGAACGCCCGTATAGTAGCTATGTTATCATTTTGGTACTCTAATAGCTATAATATAGCTATTATATAATTATATAATATAGCTATAATATAATTATATAATATAGCTATAATATAGCTAATAGCTATAATATTATATTATAAGAGTGAAACTTGGGCTTGAAAAACTCAGTGAGCCAGTTAAACTAAAGAGAGGACTTCGACAAGGTTCCGTCTTTAGTCTGATATTATTTAACACGCTGACTTCTAAGGCTACAAAACAAATTTCTGACGGGCTAAGATTTGATACTTGTGATTTGACTAAAACTAAAAAAAGGACCTAACTAAAAGTTAGGTCCGCGTTTTGTAGATATTTGAAGTTTTTGATAAGCACCGCTGTTCGAGAGAAACTCATTTCTCAAATTCCAAATCCCCGTGAAGCTGTGGAAGAACAGGAAACTAATGCTAGAAAAGGTGCTCTTGAGCACCTTCATAATTTCCTGCCGTTGCACGTCATATATGAGCTATGAATGTGTATAGTGAATGTAATCTAATCGTTTAATCTTTAAGTATTGTTTTTCGCCTTTTTCTTTTTCCTTTTTATTTTTTTTCTTTATACTCCGCCATGTTGTTGTTCTGATGGTGGGCTAAAATAAACTATCTATCTATCTATCTATCTATTAATTACATTTCATGAAACTGTAAAGTTTCATGAAACTTTCGGTAACGCAGGACTTTGCTGCGTTACTTTCGGTAACGCAGGAACAACGATCAATATTTCAATGATCCCTCTTTGGATTTTGATGGGTAATCAAACAGTTCATGGTAACAAACTGTAAGGAGTGATCCGTGTCAATAGTAACCGGAACTTTAAAATCAAACATTTTGTGGTAACGAAACTCTAAAAAACTGAATTTTTACACCAATATACATATAAAAAGAAATGGCTTATTATGCTGATTCCAAATTTATAAATTTCATTAAGTTCAGTCTTACCCATCAAAAGCTACGAGTCTGAGAGTATTTGTCTGATTTTCGAAAAAGGGGGAAAGACCCCCTCGAAGTCATAGAAAATAACACCATCTAATTCAGAGTAACAAAGAACCCTACTGTAAAGGTTTTAAGTTCATATCTGCAAAAATGTAGAATTTTATAATAATTGCCAAGAGAAAGATCACAGGTGCGTGTTTATTTGTTTTTTTTCCCAGGGGTGATCGTATCGACCCAGTGGGCCTAGAACGTTGAAAGAGGGCTCATTCCGACAGAAATGAAAAGTTCTAGTGCCCCTGAAAGTGACCAAGTGACCGGAGGGCAACTAGAACCCCTCCCACGCCATTTTTTCCCAAAGTTGTCCGATAAAATTTGAGACTGCTTTTTTTTCAGCATACTTGAAAGGCCCATTAGCTATGTTTAAATAAAGTTTACATTTTGTCCAAATTCTTTAAAAACAATCCAGAAATCCAAGGGTCATTTAATTAAAACAATAAGTAGCTTTTTTTTTAAAAGTGCCGAAAAACTGTAGCGTGAAAATCGAGATGTTGAGGAGGGGGCGACCCCCCTCATATACGTAATAATTTCTGTTCGTTTTAAGTTTTAATGTTGCTCCTTACTTTCAGTTTAAAAAAAACTTGTTTTTATATGCAATGAAGCTTAGAGACAAACATTTTTCTAAATTCAATGGAAAAAGTATATCAATCAAAGTAAAAGTATATAAAAATGAAAAAAGTAATTAATTGCAAAAAATACACAGAACGATAGCCTACTTAAAAATAACTAAGAAATCAACTCCCAGTATTCAGTTCTGTTGATCAATGCTGAAACGTTGAACGGATATTTTTTAACAATATCGACAGTTTTGAACTTGGCTATCAAACACCAAATATTTAATGCCTTAAGACTCAATTGTTTATTAAAAAAAGTAACGCGTTCTCGAAGTAATTTGTTCAAAGTAAAACATTAAAACTAAGATTAAGAAAATCAAATACAAATTTTTAATTCAACATTTTAATTTCATTTTGAATACCAAAAACCAATATATTTGACACCTTTATACTTCACTTCTGTAAAAAATGAAATCTTTTTCAAAGTGACAGCTAGATAAATACAATCACTCCTGAAAAAATTGATAATAAAACACTAAAAAGATATCCATTCAAGGGGAAAATAAAAAAATTCCCAGCATTCCGTTCAGGGGAAACATTTCTTATCATAGTGGCTTCATGTATCAGCTCATGTGTACTCTTGCAATGCATGCAAAATTTGACGGCATATTTTTTTTTAAAGAAATTGCCCCTTATTAAGTTGTTTTCCTTGTGTTTTCTATAACTCTGCGAACTTTCTTGTGTTCTACTAACGGTATTAATTACTGATAAACAAATACATATTTAGGATCACCATAAAAAGGTGTTTCTTTGATTGAATGTCATCAATAGTTATGCTCTTACACTTTCGTCATTGACAAGGATCGTTGTTTACTTACCATTCATTACTATGAAGAATTTGATATTTTTTTTTACTCCAACCAAATCATATAGATAAAATGTTTGTGGAAAACTGGAAAGGGGTCACTCAGGTATAAATTAGAACTTATATTCTCCTTATTAAGGGTCAAAACCTATTGGCAGGCAGCCAATAATGGGGCAACACGCTTTTTTCCCACGGTTCTTCCCAACTCTGTTCTTTTTCCTTTGGTTTCCTTATAATTACTTTATAGGTCCAAATTTTCAGGGGGCCATGCCTCCCCCTGCTGGCGCCCTTGTCGCTATTGGCAACAAAGGTCGGCTGTCGTAAATCCTCATCACTTCCTAACCGTTGCTCTGTAATTTGTTTTGCCTTCTGTTTTTTTCAATCGATGAGAACCAAAGAATCTTGGAATCAGCCGATGAGGAGATTCTTGTTGAAAAGAAAAGATTTACATACTAGGCTTTACCTCTTTTGGATGTTTTTGATCTCCTGAATCTGAAATCGACTGAGAAAGGGTTATGTTCTTGGCGCCTAAAAGGGAATAGCGCCGTAGTGGTTAAGGCGGGAGCCTGTGGTACTTGCAAAGAAGAATGGTAGAACAAACGAGCCATAAGCCTTTTTCAGTGAATGTACGAAAAAAAGATGTTTTAATTTTTTTCTAGGGGGAGGGGACTCTCTCTTCGATTTTTAAATGGAGACACAAAAAGGTATGTTTTAAATCCACCATTTGTCATCTCGCGTTTCGTGGGTTCACCCCAACTGGTTTTCACAATGATATCAAATACAGGGAAATTTTGGCCCAGCTTACGGAATGTGAGAAAACACGAGTAAATAACTTCAAGAGCATATAAAGTCCAATTATGCGTAGGAAATATAGTAGCCTTAATAGCTTGGTAACTTTAAGCCTAAATTATCGACGAATTATTTTTGCTTCTACTTTTGTTTTTCTTTAAATTTGATTTCCATAAACCTCACCGGTTAGATTTAAGCATCGCTACGTCTATTCTACACCTTTGCTGCACGTTTTTTTCCCAAAGCTATAAAGAGCAGGAAGGTGGTAACATTCTTTTACTTCGTTAACAGCACACATGCGAATTAAAACTTAGTATCTAAGTAGAGGTAATAACTCAAGATTCACTTTGACTATTATTTTTTTCTTTTTTACGCAAATAACCATTGGTATTACCACTGCTCAAATCTCCCATATGGCTAAAATGTCATTTTTGTTTTATTGACAACTAAAAGAAT
Source organism: Artemia franciscana (assembly GCF_032884065.1). Classification (NCBI taxonomy): domain Eukaryota; kingdom Metazoa; phylum Arthropoda; class Branchiopoda; order Anostraca; family Artemiidae; genus Artemia; species Artemia franciscana. The sequence continues at coordinate 27,476,926 of NC_088870.1, forward strand.
AACTTAAGCTTAAAGTTTAGTATTCTAGTTGATTATAGTATACATTTGAAAAAAGACGGTTAAAAAGGAAAAAAATGATTGATGAAAATTTTATACATATTTTGTAAATAAAACTGGTTGATTCTTACAAATTCACTGATATTGAAAAGAACCAAATTCCAGGAATATCAAATAAAATTCAATTAATTAATGTTATAATGCTGGAAATACTGTATACCAATATACTTAGTGTTCAGTAAAGCGGAAGTGACACCTTAGCCTATTGGGTGGTCGAGGGGCAGCAATGTCACCGCTATTCGTTGTACTTTCTGTTCCTTTGTGGTAAATTGATTTGAAGCTTGAGTTGATTATGGTTATGTTGTGACTTGTAGTGGAATATAAATTATTACTTGTTACTGCCGTGCGTCTACAAAACTGTAAAGTTTTCTTAGCGCGGTAGCATTTTGCAGAAGATTTGTTTTGGTTTTGTATAAGAAGAAAAATAAAATTTGTAAAAAAATGAAAACATTCATAATTACTATATCTGTAGTGTAGAGTGGAGCTCGTTCGGAATGAAGCAGACCTTGGTCTGCAGACCACGGGTCACTGGATATGGGAGAACCCCCTAACTAAACGCTTCAAGAAAAGGGTGGCCTTGACCTCACAAGGTGGGTGGAGCCCACCTCAGGGACACTCAATAGTTAGGCTCCCCTAGCTAATCAGGTCCCAGGTCTAGGGTCGGTTGGGCTTGCGACCCTCCACCTGAACCTAAGTGCAACAAATAGTGATGTTTTTGTCTCGGAGGATCGATCTTCTTTTTACCTGTCAAGACCTCAGCATGTCCCCGGACCGAGATTTGACCATCTTTTGAACCTTATTAACCAAGGTGGTCTTCGCCGGGCCACCTGAAACGTTCTTACCCTTAACTTCCCTGGAGCGAAGTCAATGCTTGTGCTAGAACTCAAGCGTTTTGGTGTGGCTGTAGCAGGCGTAACTGAAGCTCGCCTTATAGGAAACGACTTTGAAGACATTGGTGAAGACTGTCACCTAATCTGGTCGGGTGATTAGAGAACCAAAACCGATGGATCCCACTTGTGTTAGATTCTCGGACCAGGAGGTGCCTCCTTTCTTACGAGCAGATATCATACAGGATACTTAAAGCGCAAATCTAGCACAAACATGGAAAAAGGACCATCATTGTCTGCTACACCACAATAAACTAAGCCTCAGATGAGATGAAAGATCGTTTTTACGCCCAACTGTCTAGCATTCTAGCAAACGTGTCCCCTCATGATGTTTTAACCCTTCTTGGCGACATCAACGGCACTGTCAGAGATACAGACAGCGTTTGGAACAATGTTCTAGGAGCTGTAACACCCGACTCCTTGAACGACAATGGGCTGCGGCTCCTTCAGCTTTGCAACATGCATGAGCTCGTGATCACCAACACTCTTCCAAAGGAAAGAAGTTAGCAAATATATCTGGTATAGCAATAACGGACGAAAAAAAAGATGCTAGACTACATAATCGTGTCCCGACGCTGGCGTTCCTCTATAACTAACTGCCGAACTTACAGAAGTGCAGAATTGGGGAAACACCGACCACAGGCTTGTCGTCTCTAACCTCAGACTACGCTTGAAAGCCCAGAAAAGTGATCACCGTCCCCCCAAACTAGACATGAACAATCTTGCTAACTCAAAGATGCTCCAGGATTATACTGTCTCGATCTTAAACCGTTTTGATTGGTCAAATTTCGATCTTGGTCAAATTTCAGAATCTGAAGAAGCCTGGCAACTATTCAAAAACGGCGTATTGCTTTCGGCCGAAAGTACTATTGGTCATCTGAAGCCCAGACAAAAGTCCTGGATATCTCAAGGCGTCGCAAAGGACGCCTAGTGAAGCAGATGGTTAGAGACAGACATCTAAACGGCTTAAGAATAAATTCTTCCACAGAGATAGAAGGCTGTTCACCGAGAAAAAGGCTGCCGATCTTGAGGAGGCCGCCAAAAGGGTAACACATGCGCTCTAAACAAACACCTTCGTGATCTTACAGATGGAAAGCCATCTTCCCTAGGCCCTATCACATCTAATGATGGAGATATTCTCACTGACGAGAGCTCTCAACTGTCTGTAACTCACCGCTTTTCCCGCCAGTATTAATGGTCGGTCACAAACCAGCTGAGATTGTTGAGAAATTTACATACCTTGGCTCTATCCTCTCAAATGACGGATCAATCCTCAAACATCTAATGCAACGAATCGCCAAAGCCTCAGCAGTGTGGGAAGACTAAGTGCCCTCTGGAAGAAACCTTCTATCAGCTGTAGTACCAAGATGCGCATATACAATGCTTCGGTGGGATCCATGCTTCTTTACGGAGCCGAAATCAGGCCAGCCACTCAGTCTGTGCTTAGCACCGTAAATATAGCCCCCCCCAAAAAAAACATCTTCGCTGCATTGAAGGACTACGCTGGCAGGATTTTATTAGCAACCAAAACCTCCTGGCGTTAACTGCTCAAACACCCATCTCAGTCCAACGTTCCTAGCGAACACTATGTTGGTACAGACATCTCCTTCGCATGCCCCCCGACACTCCCGCTCGAACGATTTTTGACTTTGATCCCTTGCTGCATGGTGGGAAACGCCAAGAGGTCGTCCCCTAACCAGATGGAAGGACTCGGAAGGTGCCTTCTTAGCCATAGAAAATAATCAGGAAGATGTTTACATCCTTGCAAAAGACCAGTCTAAATGGTGGCGCCATGTAGCATCACTTTCGACGACTGAAACATTTCGGATGAAGCATTAAGTCAAGTAAGTCAATTCAAGATATCTGTTTTTCTGGGGGCGTTGATTGTCTGTCGTTGAATGTGGGCGTATGAATGAATGTCTTCATTCATAGCAATTTTTTGCTCGTTTTAAGTTTTATGTTTACACTTTTCTTTTCATGGCCAAAACTATTTTTTCAAAATCTTATTACTGTTTCTTTTTTAATTGAGATTTGGAGACTGGCAGGATCGATACAAAATACTAGGGTATTTATCGATACAAAAGATTAGGGTATTAGTGCTGTTATTGATGTTAAATGTATGGTGGACATACAATTCAACCACCATAACTCAACCACCCTCAACTCTCACTAGTACACAACTCAACTACTTTAAATTCAACCACCATCAGCTCGACCACCAAACAGCTCAACCACTTTAAACTCTACTACCACTTCACTCAACTACCTTAAATTCAACTAAAAAATAACTCAATCACCGCTCAGTTCAGTTACCACATAACTCAACCACCATCAACTCAACCACCACGTTGTGAATGCATCTTTTAGTCTTTCAGAAGTATCTCTTAGCCTTAGCTTTCGTTCCATTACAAGATATCGAAAGAGTACTTAATGAACTCAATGGTCATTTCCCCAAAGGTGATAATTACAATTCTCTCTTTAGTTACTTCAAATGACATCTACGTACGTGGCATTCAACTGCCAAACATGGGGGGTTGCATTGCCAATATATTTACCAGTCTTATGGAACCACTTCGAAAGTGCATTGAATTACGTGACGAAAACTACGAATGTCACTGAGGGTTTCCACAATGCCCATTATGGTATGTCCGTCTGTGCTCATCCAAGTCTTTGGAAGCTATTTGATGGATTAAAGCGTGACCTGGTCTGGTGGCATTAGATTTCTCAACAGCAGGGTCAGGAAACTTCAAAATATAAAATACTTGCTCAACGACGTTGAAGATATGTTCAAATATACCCTCAGGAAGGAAACAAAATGACATATCTGAAAGCAAGGGTTAAAAGATGCGTTTAATGTAAAAATACCCACAAAGACGTGTTTTTCATTAAATGTTTTGAGGTTTCTCCCCGAGAAGAATATTGTTGATTTTAGGAAATATATCACCCTTTTATTCCATTGTTTGTGCGTCTCCCAGTGCTTGTGGTTAGATTGAGGCTTAAATAAATATAGAAGGTAAAAACATTTACAGTTGTTAAGGGTTTATATGAATAATGGACAGGAGCATAAATACAAATTGGCCAAAGGCATATTGCTCTCCAGAGCTGAGTATTTCTCTCTAAGTCGCGTTTTGTTCTTCAGGAAAGTGGTATCAATTGCAATATTTCGTTCTGTGCTTCTTTTTTAAAACAACATTATAAAACATTCTTCACGATACAAAAAATTGAAACACATCTGAGGTATATGGTGGTTGAGCTACATGGTGGTTGAACCATGCGGTGGTTGAGATGATGGTGCTTGAGTTCTTTGATGGTTTAATTTAAGTAGCTGTGTTAAGTAATAGTTGAGTTCAGGCTGGTTTAGATGTTTGGTCGTCGAGTTAATAATGGTGGTTGAGTTATTTGATTGTCGAATTTAATTTAGTTGAGTTATGTGATACTTGAGTTCAGGGTGGGTTGGTTGTTTGGTGGTCGAGTTATGGGGGGTTGAGTTATATAGAAACGGTAGAGAAAGTACTAAATTATTAATTGAGGAGGTGTGAAGGGGAGGCCATGGGAGGCCATGTGAAGGGGAGGAAGGGGAGGCCATGCCGATGTTCCTGGAAATGCAACCAGATGGTATAATAGTAAAATATTGTATTGGCATGTTAAAATATCGAGAGGGCATAGTCAGTCTGGACTAGTCCCAGTTACAGATAATAATCGGCTTCTATTAGGGACAAGGCTAGAGTTAAAGAGAGACGAACAGAAAATTTTGAGTGCATGCTAAACAGTTATAAAGTTACATGAAATGATACAGAAAACAATGAAAAAGTTTGTGACAATTTGAAAGTGAAGGAAGGTTATTTTTTTTTGCGAGGAAGGGTTAGAGACAGCACCAAAAATGATATGGCCACCGGTGCTGATAGTGTGGTAAATGAATTTTTGGAATTTGGTGGTTGTGAAGCTATAGAAAAATAAATGAAGATTGTGAATAAGATTTTTGGAAAAGGGCAAAAGCCGAGTGATTTTAGGAAAAGTTTAATTACATCCCTTTGCAAGAAACATAATCAGAGTGAGTGTGGTAACTGTAGAGGCATTAGCTTGGTTACTTTAGGCAGCAAATTATTTAGTATGATAATACTTTTTAGATTTAGAGATGCTGTAAGTTAAGTTTTAAGAGAACAACGGTGTAAAGTTTCTGGTTCATTACATCTCTTTAGTCATCAGTTTTATAGATTCAGAACAAGAATTTGATGCAGTCGATAGAAAAGTTTTTGGGAAGGTCCAGTCCTTGTATGGTGCACACAATTATGACATTAAAGTCATTAGCACTATATACGAGAACAACATTGTTGCGGTTAAAGGTAGAAATGAGGTTAGTAGCTGGTATCGGTTTGAATCAGGAGTTCAGCAGAGTTGCAGTCTATCCTCATTTATTTGGATCATTTTGATGGACTTTTTCCTAAGAGCACGTCAAAGACTATGGAAAAGCAAGAATCAAGTAGGAAAGTAAATCTCATCTTGACCTAGATTATACTGATTGTTTGAGTGTCCTTAATGGAAATGACTACAAGATGAATAACTTTTTGGAGGTTTTGAGAGTTAAGGGTGCAAGAATAGGTTTGGAAATTGATGTTAAGAAAAGTAAGTCGCCGAGACTAAGAGTAAATGAAGGGGAAAAGATGTTTGGTACCGACAAGATCGATAAAGTTGGTGGCTTCACTTACCTGGTGGTATTTTTGGTAAAGATGGTGGATGTAGTGAAGATATTAAAAGTAGTATACCCATTGCCCGGGGTGTTCTTTCACAGTTGAAATAAGTTTGGAAGAGTAAGAAGATAAGTCATCGAACAAATATTAGAAGTCTCACCCTGGGTTCATAGATCTCACTTGCAACAGCTGACACACATGCTGAAGTTTTGGCGTCCATACTAACAAATACAGCTAATCATGCTATCCCCAACACAGCACCTAGGAAAACAATCCCTAAGCACACTCCTAAAGTATGGTGGACAAATGAGTGCCAAAATAATTGAAGAATAAAAAAGGCAGCTAGGAGAACATATATGAAAAAACCGCCTCCTGCTACATATTTAAATAAATTACAAGCAGAGGCTAATCTCCAGAGAGCTATAATAGATGCTTAATATATTTACTGGAATAATTTTGCAAATAGTCTTTCCAGAGAAACAAGTGAGCCAATTATGCAGAAACTCATAAGCCACATCTGTGGGAAAAAACATCCTCCAACCCACTCGAGTATGGGCTATTTTATAGTAATGCCCATTATAATAATGATAATGAAAAGGCAAACTTATTTGCACCCCTTTTCTCAAATAAGCTAACATTAAATAATAATAACATAATATCGATAAATCTCATATACCAGCCTCACCCAAAATCAGGGTATATAACCCGCCAACTGGATAATGCAATACAACATATTAGGGCTAAGGCTATTAGTACATATGATAAAATACACCCTACATGTATAAAGATTCTCACCCCTTCTTATAAACAGGAACTCCTAAATTACTATAATCATGCATGGGCTGCATCCACATTCCCCAATGTTTGGAAATGTTCATCCCTCCTACCAATAATAAAGAAAAATAAACCGAAATATGACCCTGAGTCTTACAGGCCAATAATTACTAATCCTGTGGTGGGAAAAATAATGGAGAAAATGATTTACCATCGACTCCTATGGTTTGTTGAGAAGAATATTATGGTACTTCATGCTCAAACTGGTTTCAGGAAACACCACTCCTCGACAGTTTCTTTTATCTTGTTAACAAATGCAGTAAATGAATCCCTGTCTATAAATAATGTCCTAGTTGCTGCAATCCTAGACTTTGAAGGGGCATATAACAATGTGAACCACCAGATCCTTTTAACTAAACTTGCAAGTCTCGGATTACCCCCAAAGCTAGTATCCTTTAGAAAATCTTTCATAGAAAATCGAAGTTTCATTGATTGCGTAGGCCCAGCCTCCTCACCCAAAACTATAATAGCCATAGGTCTTCCACAGGGTGCAGTCCTGAGCTGCTGCCTCTTCTCCCTACATCTCTGGGACACTTGCTTCCCACACACCAATTTACAATATGCTGATGGTTCGGTATTATGTTCAACTGCAACACCTTTGAGATTGCACATTCAAAGGTGCAAAAGTCACTTTTCCAATTTGAATAATTTTCTCAAAAATTTGATTTACCCATTGCACCCACCAAGTCGAAAGTCATCCGATTCCACCATAAGGGAAATAATATTAATGCAAAACTAACTCTAAATGGAATAATTATCCCAGAGGAAAATCAAATAAATTGCCTAGGTCTCATAATTGACCAAAAACTTAATTTCCACCTTCACATCACAAACACACAAAAAAAAATATTATAAGAAAATAAGAATAACAAAAAGACTACTATCCACATCCTGGTGTTGTAACGAGAAAACTTTACTCCAATTTCATAAATCACATATAAGACACCATATTGATTATTGGCCCGTTGCTTATGGTGCCTGTGCAAAGACCCTGATGCATAAAATTGAAACAACACAAAATGATATAATCCGTGTCATATTTGGTTTCAGGAAACCAACAAGTACTAAGTTTCCGCCTACTGAGATTGGATTATCAACAATAATGAAAGACAAATATTTCTTTTAAAAAAATATTTTGGCAAAATTTGAAGCCAATAGCTCACATACCCTGCATGATTGGTTAAGAAATCCATCCATGCCCAGAGGCATTGTAAATGAATATGCTAATACCCAGAAGAAATTCCCAGTGCCAGTAAAGTCTATTGCACAATGGAGTTGGCCAATCCCTATAATAAACACTAATTTCTCGTGGTCTAAAGAACTTAACCCCATTCCTTTCATCCAGAAAAATTTGATGAATTTGATACAATTACGTATAAAAAACATTTTCAAATTTTTATTGATGGGTCCAAAATGAATGAGAAGGAGGGAAGTGGAGCTTTTCTCCCACCCCTTAATATTGCAATGGGTAAGTGAATGTATGATAATGTGTCTATAATGTCTGCAGAGTTAAATGCCATAATCATGGCATTAGATCCTTTCATGAATAATCAACCTGTGATTGCTGATTTGCAAAACATTATAGTTTATTCTGAGTCTTTGTCAAGCCTAGAGATGCTGTCTTCAACTTCTATGTATAAGATGGATATAAACCCTTTTCATTGTCTTAGCATTATTGTTAATCTTGCTTCAAGAGACATCAGAACTTGCTTTCAGTATGTTTCGAAAATACAAGAAAAGCTGATAACTTAACTCATGAGTTTAGGAGTACTACTCGGGCATCTTTTGTGATTCGCCATTATGGTTCCCATGTTTGGAATATTTTGCCCGAGGGTGTGAAAAATGTACCCAGTCTTCCGGCTTTCAAGTCACGGGTAAAGAAGTTTCTTTTATCTCGTGAATAATTTTGATGTAAGCCCCGTCCAGGTTTTCATTCTATTCAAGGCATTTCCCTGATTTACTTGCTGTTAATTTTTTTCTGTTAATTTTTTTTTCTCTGTCTTCTTCTTGTCTTTTTCCTCTTTCTCTTTTTTTCCTTTCTTCCTTCATCAGTTGAGTTTCTTTTGTATTGAGTAGCGTGATATGACTGTATTTTTAATTAGCTGAGGGTGATAACCTCGCTTGCCCTTACAAGCTTATTGCCTTTCTTGGCAGGCGAATGGCGAATAGGGTTTGTTTTCTTTTCTTAATAAATGTATATCTTATATATCTCCTGCCACTCTGGTATAAAGGGTAACCATCGGGTGGATTAAATTCCAAAATATGCTTTAAAAATTGACGAGCCAAGTCGGGACCAATTCCCATTAGAGATATATGCCGCTGGAGATTATAAGAGGTATTGTTAAATAAGAATAATCATATTTTATCTCTCTTCCCCAATAAGCAGCTTTCTAAAATGTATCACAGACTTCGGCCTGGCTCAAATTTTCAGGCGTTTTGATATTAGCTCCCTAATTCAAGTGGCTCAGTCCTCTCTTTCCCTTTTTGCAGGTATTGTAATATAAAAAATGAAACAATTGACCATTGTCTATTTGAATGTAATATGCTGACATCTGCACATCATATTCTGCAATGTAAACTGTTAAAGTGCTTCAAACACCACAAAATCTCACTATCACTTAAGAGTCTAGCTGACTATACCTGCAAACAGAGCACAGAACTCAGTGTTTATCTTCTTATATTTCAACTTCTAGAATTAAAAGATTTACTGAAAGAAATAAGAGCAGATTCAAGATAAATAAGAAGCAACCAATTCAGTACCTCTGTTCGTCTCACAGAGTGAATCAAAGGAGAAGGACTGAATAGTCTCGACTGAAAAGCTCACGTTTGCTGAAACAGAAGAAAGAATATTAGAAGCTACAGGGATGACAGTGACACCACGTTTACAGAACCAACGTTATGCTTCTGTAACGATGGCGCTTCAGAAGACGGAGGAGGATCTGTTACATTTTTCCAGAGGAATTGTCTGCGAGTTGTTTTGGGTGCCCATCTGACCGATCATATTTCAGACAGTAAGTTGTACTAACAATTTGGCTCTACACTGCTTTCTAGGGCTACAATGAGAGGATTGCTGAGATGGCTAGGACACGGTCTGTGGATGAAGTATGCCAGATTGCCAAAGATCGTCCTGTTTTACCCATCCATCTAGGGCCAAACGAAAGTCAGTTTATCTCTGGGGTGAGCAGAGATCTTGAGAAAAGATTTAAAGGAACTTGGAACGTCTTGGGATAGCCTTAAGAGGCAAGCTTTGGATTGTGATGGAGGAAGAGCCTGCACAGCTGTGTTAGTCTCAGGTCACCTGATGTAAGACAAACTTATTGTTTTCAATGCTAAATTTTTACAAATATTTGCTGCAGAGATTCAAGCTAATTCAATATCACCTAACATACTCCTTGTTGGTGTGGCCTGACGAGCTTTCTTATTTAAGTGTCTTTATTTTATAAATTTAAAATATTTGTCAAGAAAAAGCTGCCTTTTCTGTGAAAAGCCAGTTTATTTTTAACGAGTGTGTGCTCTTAAAAAGCCGGAGGAAAACAATACATCTGTTCAGCCCTTCATGGAAACCTCATTTTCAACGAATTATCCTAAGATCATTTTCACAGGGTGTTGATTAGTGGTTAGAGAAGGGTAGATGACGTCCCGCAGATTTTGAAAATACTTATTTTTCGTATCTTCATTAAAAAGGAAAAAATTCAAAGAATATATTCTATCTCTCTCCCCCCAATTTTGTGAATTGCTCGTTCCCACAGAGCCGTAGCGTAGTGGTTGATGTTGACCCTCCAGTGTTTGAAAAATATCCGCTTTTCGTTTATTCAATGCAATGGAAAAAGACTTTTCTTGCAGACTTGACCCCCACATATTGGAGCCATGAGCATGAATAATTGAAAACTAGACTATATCGGAAACCTTTCTGATGCTTTGTTACAATGGTCGATGTATATTTTTTCCTATTTTTCTGGATAACCTTTTATTGACATTTTCTCCAAATAAAGAAGCACTTCCAAACGTCTCTCCACAGTTTTAAATCTATTTCTGCGAAGGAAAACTATTCCGCAGTGGCATTATGTTTTACCCGATCTAATTTATTTCTTGTATTGCGACGCTATTATTTTTTAATTACTTTCGATTTGCTGTTTTGTTGTGTTTCGCAAAGATTATGTAACACCATTTTTCAAATCCTCAGGTACAAAAATTGTACATAAAATTTTCTTATTTCTATTTTTTATTAATAGATTAACTATAAAATGTTCTTCAAAGACGAGTAGAGATCTGTTTTAAAAAAGAAACAAGCAGAAATAGTCATCAATAATTCCAACTTAAAACGAACAGAAATTACTGTCAAAAAATAGACTAAACCGAAAATGATCCGAAGTTAATATGAATAATCTCATCAAAATTAAAAATAATAGATATTATCATAGACGAATAGGCGTGTCCTAAAATGAACAGAAATTAAAATCTATAATCAAATCAACAGAAATTATCTCGAACAGGAGTTGGGCTACCGCCCCCTGAGTCTTCTGAAGGCAATAGCTTCATTTGCACTTAACTGAAAACGATTTGTATTTCGAGCAGTGTCTTTTTGTTGTTGTAGCAACAGCACTACAGCGACAGCAACAATAGTTAATATATCAATGCTAATCAGGGTTTACAGATAAGAGCGGTGCTGCCGCCTCCCTCCCTCCCGAACCCTCTTAACGGCTAGAGTGTAATTGAAAACAACATGTATTTTGCAGAGTGTGATTCTTATTTAAAATCACTATAATAATCAAGGATACTAGCCATAAGTAATGAAAATAGACTGATTGTTTAATGGATAATGATATTAATTCCTGAATTCAGAAATCTTTATTTTCTGATGTTAGAATTATACAAGAAAATGTTCAAAACCTATTTTATTTTCTGTTATTTTCTGCTATCTGATCGGAGACCCAAGAAATTTAGGCCTATTGCACTATTTACAACAACTTGTTTCCACGACCTATTTCTTCGGCGAGGTCCCCTTATCTCTGTCTACACACCCTGTAGTATAAGCCAAACGAAGAAAACAAATTTTATTGACCCAATTCCAGGTATCACCTATAAATGCAATAAATGTTCGAATATTCTTGTATATTCACAAGGTGTGCCGTGTCCTGTCTAGTCCAGGACTTTTAGCTCAAAAAAGGGTCGAACCCGGACAAAATTGCAATATAAACGAAAATGGTACCAAAATGATCAGAAAAAAATTCTGTACAACATACTAAAAGTCCCCATAAATCTGAGTGGGGCGAGTACCCGAAAAACAGGGGAAAAGGGGGAAATGCGGGGGAAAATGGGAAAAATGCCGAACATGCCCAGAAAATAGTTTAAAGTGAGTTTTCTGGGGTTTTCACATACGCTGATTACGAAATTGACATCTAAAATTCAGTATAGAAAAAGAGTACTACGGAAAACGGGGGAACAGGGGAAAGAGGGGAGAAAAGAGAAGAATACAGGGTAGGGGTAGAAAGCGGTTTGAAAGATATTTTCTGGGGTATTCCTATCTGGTGATTACGAAATTGAGAAATAAAATGATATAAAAAAATCGATTAACATAAAACGGAAAAGGGGGAAATGCGGGGGAAAATGGGAAAAATGCCGAACATGCCCAGAAAATAGTTTAAAGTGAGTTTTCTGGGGTTTTCACATACGCTGATTACGAAATTGACATCTAAAATTCAGTATAGAAAAAGAGTACTACGGAAAACGGGGGAACAGGGGAAAGAGGGGAGAAAAGAGAAGAATACAGGGTAGGGATAGAAAGCGGTTTGAAAGATATTTTCTGGGGTATTCCTATCTGGTGATTACGAAATTGAGAAATAAAATGATATAAAAAAATCGATTAACATAAAACGGGGAAATGGGGGGGGGGGGGGAGGGGAAAAGGGAAATATACAGGGTAGGGGTAGAAAGCATGTGGAAATGTGTTTTCTGGGGTTTTTCTATCTGCTGATCACGAAACTGACCCCTAAAATGAAGGAAAGAAAACGAGGACCATGAAAACCGAACGAAACTGGAGGAAACAACGGAAAATGGGAAGGGAGGCCTGACTCCTGAGCCAGCTGCTAATGGCTAATAAGTAGGCCTATGGACAAAATAACTCGCTTAAGTATCAAACTTGTACTTTCTTGAATCACAGACATTTCTTACAACCATTTGAATTACTAAACATAAAGAAAACAACCGCTTGGCAGTTATATATAAAATGGCTATTATATGTAAAATTTGCACTTTCGAAGGCAGTATAGTTGACTTGAAAAACACAGCATTGATATCACTAGTCGAGCTCCTCGTCTTCGACAATCTCGTTGTCCCTGTTCAAACAGTTGATACCCTGACATTCTCCGCACGCGAACGTACACGCTAATCCAGTTTTCTTGCAGCTGCATCGCGAGTTCTCGCAGCCTGTCTTACAGTTGTATCTCACGACACTCAAAAGAGTCTGAGGTGCGGGCAACAAATGGGTCATCACAGGTGAGTATTTATGGTCTCTGAGGACCCAACCCCAGTCAGCCGGGTCGAGGTCAGCTGGTTCCCCTTTCCAACGGGATACCTGGATGCGCACTCGCTGGGAGTGGAATGAAGCTGCAGCTTCGGTTGGCGGAAGCCTTTCAGGCTTAACAAACGCTGTAGTATTAGACGAAGAAAATTTTTCCAAGAAAATTCGATGTCGCAGCTTAGTGAGATCTTCGTTTGGTCGTGCTTTATGCAAGCTGAGGAGAAGATATTCACCCGCTTTCACAATTTCATCTTTGGACGATGATTCATCCAGAAATACTTTGCATTTTTTTCTGAACACTTCGCTCTTCTTCAAAAGAGGTAGCACAGCTTGCTTTCCAAGTCCGAAAACTCGTGAGGTCGTGTCACATCCCAAGAGTGCGTGCCCTACCAGAAGCAGCCTGGATACTTCTCCCATTTTTTTTTGCACTTCGTTGAGGCACCAGAACCGTGTTATCGCTTCTTTTGCGTTCGTTGACGATTCGAAGTAAAGTGTTTTTGCATTAGGCGGGAGGTGATACAAGAGTAGAATCAGAAGGTCAGTGTCGTTGCCAAGAACTATTGTTTCAGAGTTTTCTGCTTTCAACGAAGTGTTTCAGCGAAGCAAACAGAGTTTCAACGAAGTGCAAAAAAAAATGGGAGAAGTATCCTGGCTGCTTCTGGTAGGGCACGCACTCTTGGGATGTGACACAACCTCACGAGTTTTCGGACTTGGAAAGCAAGCTGTGCTACCTCTTTTGAAGAAGGGCGAAGTGTTCAGAAAAAAATGCAAAGTGTTTCTGGATGAATCATCGTCCAAAGATGAAATTGTGAAAGCGGGTGAATATCTTCTCCTCAGCTTGCATAAAGCACGACCAAAAGAAAGATCTCACTAAGCTGCGACATCGAATTTTCTTGGAAAGAGTTTCTTCGTCTAATACTACGGCGTTTGTTAAGCCTGAAAGGCTTCCGCCAACCGAAGCCGCAGCTTCATTCCACTCCCAGCGAGTGCGCCTCCAGGTATCCCGTTGGAAAGGGGGACCAGCTGGCCTCGACCTGGCTGACTGGGGTTGGGTCCTCAGAGACCATAAATACTCACCTGTGATGACCCATTTGTTGCCCGCACCTCAGACTCTTGTGAGTGTCGTGAGATGCAACTGTAAGACAGGCTGCGAGAACTCGCGATGCAGCTGCAAGAAAAATGGATTAGCGTGTACGTTCGCGTGCGGAGAATGTCAGGGTATCAACTGTTTGAACAGGGACAACGAGATTGTCGAAGACGAGTAGCTCTACTAGTGATATCAATGCTGTGTTTTTCAAGTCAACTATACTGCCTTCGAAAGTGCAAATTTTACATATAATAGCCATTTTATATATAACTGCCAAGCGGTTGTTTTCTTTATGTTTAGTAATTCAAATGGTTGTAAGAAATGTCTGTGATTCAAGAAAGTACAAGTTTGATACTTAAACGAGTTATTTTGTCCATAGGCCTACTTATTAGCCATTATCAGCTGGCTCAGGAGTCAGGCCTCCCTTCCCCTTTTCCGTTGTTTCCTCCAGTTTTGTTCGGTTTTCATTGTTCTCGTTTTCTTTCCTTCATTTTAGGGGTCAGTTTCGTGATCAGCAGATAGAAAAACCCAGAAAACACGTTTCCACATGCTTTCTACCCCTACCCTGTATATTTCCCTTTTCCCCTCCCCCCCCCCATTTCCCCGTTTTATGTTAATCGATTTTTTTATATCATTTTATTTCTCAATTTCGTAATCACCAGATAGGAATACCCCAGAAAATATCTTTCAAACCGCTTTCTACCCCTACCCTGTATTCTTCTCTTTTCTCCCCTCTTTCCCCTGTTCCCCCGTTTTCCGTAGTACTCTTTTTCTATACTGAATTTTAGATGTCAATTTCGTAATCAGCGTATGTGAAAACCCCCAGAAAACTCACTTTAAACTATTTTCTGGGCATGTTCGGCATTTTTCCCATTTTCCCCCGCATTTCCCCCTTTTCCCCTGTTTTACGGGTACTCGCCCCACTCGGATTTATGGGGACTTTTAGTATGTTGTACAGAATTTTTTTCTGATCATTTTGGTACCATTTTCGTTTATATTGCAATTTTGTCCGGGTCAAACCCTAAAAGTCCTGGACTAGTCTACATACCTTAGAAGTTACAAACCTATCAGAGACGAAACAAGTATTTGGCCCGTTTTCGCGCCTCAGGAACCATTTTCAGGCTGATTTGAGAGACGAAATATGACAGACATGTTTTTCTGCGTCACAGATGTTCTAGTCATTTTTTCTGGAATGCTCAAAACACTAGTAAGTCAAGTAGCTGCGCTGAATGAATTGTTGATAAAGTTTTAGCCTCATTTTAACCCCTCCTATAACAAATATGTTCTGTGCTTTTGCCCGAGGAACGAACCTTGAACATTTCTAGGAAATCCACTCTACAAACAACTTGAAATCTAATCATACGCCCAACATCAAACTAGCTCCTCCTCCACATCCCGTTTTCAATTATAAGACCTATTTATTAACAATTGACAGTTTGCATTATTTACGGCCCTTGCCCTACGGGTTGTAAGAACTCTTTGACTATTGAACTTTGATATTGAACTCTTTGACTATTTTGAAGTCACTGGCTCTCAAAATTACCCTTTTCAATCCTCTAACTCCTTTTATTGTATAAACTGTTATCACAACTCTAAGAATTTATCTCAACTCTTTAATAAAGAATTGATTAAATATGTTTAGCTTGGAAACATCAAGCTAAACATATACATAATGAATTAACAGATAAAACGTAAATAAACAGATCAAATCTAAAATGAACAGAAAATAAAATAAATCGCAAATTCAAACAAAATAAACGGAAATTATTATAGGCAGCACAATAATGCTACCTAAATAAAGAGCGATGTGGGCACAATGTATTATTTATTTATTTTTTTGTTTTTTTTCTTTTGTTTAGACCAGGGCACTTCGTATCGAAGGAGTTGTCATAGAAACTTCGAAAAGGGCTCATTCGATTGGAAATTGAAAGGGCTAGTGCCCTTTTTAATAGTTGAAAGTAATTGGATGATAACTAACCCCCCTCCCAACTCCGCCATTTCTCCAAGCACATCTAATCAAAATTGTGAGATAGCCATTTTGTTCAACATAGTTGAAAGATCCGGAAATGATGTCTTTGAGGATGACAACCCCGCCCTCACGGCTCTCAGGGCAAGGGTTGTAAGTTATACCGAGGGGGCATTTAAGGCTCATGCAGAAAGGGTGATCGTATAAACTTCGGAGGGGGCTCATTGGATTGATAATCAAAAGTTCTAGTTGCCTCTTTAAGATTCAGAGTGATCGAAGGTGGATCCCCCCCCTCACACCTCGTGTTTTCTCGAAATGTGGCTGATACAAATTTTGAAATGACCATCTTTGTGGTAGAAAATTCTGAAAGGGGTTATTAGATTTCAAATTGAAGTGGCTAGTGTCCCTTTTAATTGTGGAAAGTGACTAGAAGGAAACTAACACCCCTCTTACGCCCACAATTTTCCAAACACATTCAATCGAAATTTTGAGATAACCATTTTGTTCTGTGTAGTTAAAAGGTCCGGAAATTTTGTCTTTGAGGATGACAATCCCCCACAGCTCTCAGGGCAAGGGTTGTCAATAATGCCCCGAGGGTATATAAAGTGTGTATAGAAAGGGTGGTCGTAGAAACTTCGGAATGGGCTCATTGGATTGGAAATCTTATATTCTAGTGCCCTTTTTAAGATTTGGAGGGATCAGAGGGTGGATACCCCCCACACCTCGTATTTTCCCGTAATGTATCTGATACAAATTCTGAAATGGCCATTTGTTGTCGTAGGAACTTTGAGAAGAGCTCATTAGATTGGAAATTAAAAAGGCTAGTGCTTTTTTTTAATAGTCAAAAAAGATAAGAAGGCACCTAAACCCCCTCCCATGCCCACCATTTCCTCAAGCACATCCAGTCAAAATTTTGAGACAGCTATGGTGTTCAAAGTAGTTGAAAGGGCCGGAATTTTTGGTATTTGAGGATGACAACCCCCCTACAGCTCTCAATACAAGGGTTGTCAGTTTTGCCATGGGGCATATAAGATATATATATAAAATGAAGGATCGTATAAATTTTGGAGGAGAATCATTGGATTGGTAATCAAAAGTTCTAGTGTCGTTTTTAAGATTCACAGTGATTGACCTCATATTTTCCAGAGATGCATCTGATAGAAATTTTGAGATGGCCATTTGTTGTCTTAGGAACTTCAAAAAGAGCTCATTCGATTGGAAATTGAAAAGGCTATAACAAAATACGCTTGAAATGTTTACACCTTTCTTACTTTCATAAATGAAAAATTGTCTAAACTTTAACGAAAAAACATCAGTATATGTCAATTTAACTGACAATCCACGGTAATTTGTTTTTTTCTTCAGTAAAGTGCAAATTGTGTTCTGGTCTTGAGAAGTGAGAAGTTATAGAGGTTATCAGCCCTACTCATGTTGATTTTTGCTCGTTTTGAGTTTGACTCGGCTATTTATTGTAATTTCTGTTCGTTTTGATTTTCATTTATTCTTTGATAGTGATTTGTGGTAGTTTTACGCTGGGAAGATTATTTGACTTAATTCTTGCTCACTCTTGGCTTAATGGAGCTCTTTACTCTTCTTTGAAAAACCTGTCTTGTGGAATTTTTTGTTTAATTAATTACAGGTAAGAGGGGGCTTTCACCCCTTTAAACCTCTAAAGGCCGAAATCCAAAAATAATACATGACACTTATTTCGTTCTTTATTAAGTCAACGCTCGTGTGTTGACTCTGAAACACATCTAAATAGAAAGCCTTCGGTAAGACTAAATCTCAGTGGATAACCTTTAGAGTTGATACCAGACACCCGGAGCTCACTGGAGGCCAGGAGACATTTTTTCCCTGGTTGTTTCGTAAAGAAAGGGATATCGTACAAAATTTTGGATTGACTCACTTAATTGGAAATCCGGGAACTGCTTAAGGTTTCAAGTTTTGGGAATATGGAGGTTGGGGGAGGGTAGTTAACATTGAACTATGATCTAGGGCAAAGGATAGAACTAAATCGGAAGACGCTGTTTTCATCCAGGCTATCAAGATTCCATCTCTGCTAAATTTCGGGAACAGCTTGGGAGACTGAGTTTAACTTCCTAGTAGCTTAGATGAATGAAGGGGAGAGGAGCAGGGAGAATAAGGATTTTGGGTTTTAGTAGGGAGAGCTGCTAAAAATGTCCTTACTGGGATTCACCAAAAAGAATTTGTGCAACAAGCCTGTATGGGAATTAGATTTGAATCAGATCTAAGTAACAAGGTAAATCAAAAGACAATATGTGTTGCCATAGTGTTTCTGCTATATCTTGAAAATGGACTGCGATGTAAAGTTCAAATTTCAGGAACTTTTTTTGGGGTGGGGGGCTTATTTTTACCGAATAATATAACCTAAAGGAGGGGAAGAGAGGGGCTAAACATATTTTTCTCAAATCTGCCTTAAAGTTTCGGTACTTCAAGCCCCCTTATCACTAGAATCTATTCACAGTGAAATGTCAATGTATTTTGAAAGACATTATATGCATCAGGTTAACAAAATAGAGTATCCACAAAATTTCCATAACGGCTCGGAAGATCGAGTTAAAACTTTCAGGACATAATGGGGAAGAAGGAGGGGCGTGTGGACCTCCGTTTTATCAGGGAAGATAGAAAAGAACTACTTAAAGCTGAACACAAACCCATATATTTGAAAAGAAACAGACCCTTTTCTTAAAGCTTGAGCCTCCCCTGCAACAAATATTGCAATTCCCAGGAGGCTCTGGATTGTCCGCACCTATTCACTTAAACAACTAAAAAACAGGCATATTTGTTCCAAGTGACATCTTCAAATAAGAAAGATTGTGTTGACTCATTAATTGTTTTAGTTTTTACTCTATTATAACAGAAAATAATACAAGGCCTGTCTATAATATTAACCTCCAAGTTTTCCATTTTAAATTTGAGAGAATGAAGATCTTCTAAATCTATTTTCGTTTTACTTTCAGATACTTATTGACATTCCTGTGATGATGGTGATTGTTGGTGTTGTCGTATTTGTAGTAAGCACAGCTGGATGTGTTGGAGCCTTGAGAGAAAACACCTGTCTTCTTAAACTGGTGAGCCATACATTTAAATTTGCCAATTCCTTTCTATTTTCTTTTCAGTGACCTTGTAAAGGTACCTGACCCAATAGAGTGGAATAAATTGGCTGTAGATGTATGATTGGATGTTGGCTGTAGATTTATGATTGGATGTAGATGTAGATATAAAGAGGGTGAGATGTATTATATCAGACAAGTTGACACAATGGTCTCCTACCTTGTAAAAATGGTCTTGGAAAAATGATTTTGTTTTCGAATAAAAATGGTGTCTTTTATAAAGGTAGGTGACATTTTGTATTGTAGAAATGATTTCTAATATTTTATTGTTAGGATGTTCAGCATCCTCGCCGTTTCTTTTTTTCTAGAATTTAAAAACGGGTCATTCAAGAATAAACCGTTGAAATGAATTTAATTAAAGGAAGAAAAATAGTGAGACATACTAGTTTCTGCTTTGTAAAAGAAAGAAAAACAACAACAAAACAATGATATTTTGCCAGGAAAAGCAACTGACTTTAATGACGGGGGAAGGGGGCATATATAAGGAAGGGGTAAATTTTTCATTTTTCAATTATTTTCAGTGAATATACAAAAAGGCTTATGATCTATTTATGATCTATAAGATAGGTCTCTTAAATTAACATGATCTATCACATCTGTTATTATCGATTGATGTTGCAACGATAGAATGTCCGTCTAGAATGTGTCCACGCTAGAGTAGCAACGGAAAAAACAAATGCAAAATAAAAAACGCCAAGTATGTCTCGGGCCTTAGATCGGGTAAAAATGCTGTAGAACCACGGGCCCGATAACATTGTTTTCTGAAATTATTTAATTGGAAGATTATGTAACATGTTCATTAAAAGAGAACAAGTAGAAGTAAATAAAGTGGTATACTGCAAGAGAAGGGGTAGTCAAATACCATTTTATCTGTCAATCATGAACGTCTAACAACGAAATTGTGATAAATTATCATTAAATCATCAATAATTATTAATTTGTCACTAAATCATAACTCAACTATATAACTTCTTTTCGTTTGTCCTTACCTTACGTTCGTTTGCCATATTGTCCTTACTTTCAGCTGAAAAGACTTTTTATTGGATTTTTGACTGCTTTTCAATTCATGTGAGGAAAGCCCTCAATCCCCGTGTAAAATTTCAGGTGGAAAATTCACCCTTAAACTTTCCTTACCACAGAAAACTCTCCCGTAGACCCAAAGATCCGTATATTTTTCTGTACTATATGTAAACTCAATACCATCAATAAATAAATGAAACTCAAAACGAACAGAAATTACAATAAATAACCGATTGAAATTTAAAACAAGCAGAAATTAACATGAATAGGGCCGACAACCCCCAAACCTTCTCAAAGCCAGAACATAATTTGCGCTTTACTAAAAAAAAAACAAAAAAAAAACACAAATGATTGTACATTTTCAGTTTAATATACATATGCTGATATTTATTCCTTAAAGTCTTTGTTTGAAAACAAAATAGGTTTGAAATGTTTTCACTTTTCTTACTTTCATAAATAAAAAAATATCAAAACTTTAAGGAATATTTATCTGTATATGTCAATTAAACTGACAATCCGCGGTCATTTTTTGTTTTTGTTTTGTTTTTTCAGTAAAGCGCAAATTGTGTTCTTGTCTTGAGATTGCATGGGGGTTATCAGCTCTGCTCGTTTTGAGTTTGACTTGGCTATTTATTGTAATTTCTGTTCGTTTCAAGTTTCATTTATTTATTGATAACGATTTGTGGTAGTTTCACGCCTGTAAGTTTATTTGACTTTATTTTTGCTCATTCTTGGCTTAACGGAGCTCTTTACTTTCTTTGAAAAGCTTGTTTTGTTGAAAAAGTTTTTTAAATTAATTTCTGCTTTTTATTTACATAGGCTTTTTCATGGAAAGAATAATATTTTATATCATTTCAGTTTTTTCTATAAGAATCCATAGTATGGGTTGCTATTTGTATGTTGGAGAAACTTTTTCGACAATTTTAATCTTAACACAAATAGTATTTTTAATTTATTTTTATAGCTTGTGGACGTGAGAAATTAAAAGTTAATAACATTTCCAAAAGATTCTATCCATACTCTTTGACAACCTGGATGACCCTTTTTATATGTTTAAATTGTAAGAGCAGAAGCAGGAATAGTAATATCTCCAAAGTTCCAACTTAATATCCCCGGTTGTTCTCGATATATTGCTGAGGTGTCTTATTGGCAACCATAAACACTATGCCTTTTGATTTATTTTAAAGCAACATTTAGTTTTAAAGCATAATGGGCCAATTGCATAATTGTGGGATGTTGACTTGCCTAATATCCCCAAAGACATAGTTGCTGAATCGTTCTACTATGCTGAACAAAATGGCTATCTCAAAATTTGTCTGGATGTGTTTGGAAAATCAATGAGCTTGAGAGAAGGGCTACTTGCCCCCCAATCTTTTGTTTATCTTAAAAAGGGCACGAGAACCTTACAGGAATAGTTGTAGCAGCATTAGTAGCAGTATGCGCATAGCTCTTTTGGTTTCTTCAATATCCCTTTTTACACACGTGCAGCATTTCTGCGCGTCCACTTGACAGCCTGTGTAGTCATAGTGTGTTTCGATCTTATTCCATACAGATTCTTTATATCCCAATTTTTGCCTTAATATCCTTAGTTTTAATTGCAGTAGTAGTAGTAATAGTAGCAGTAGAAGTAATTGGAGTAGCCTAAGCTTTAGTGACAGTAGTAGTTATAGAAGTAGTAATAATAGTGACAGTAGCAGTAGTATGAGTAGAATCAGCAGCATTAGGAAGCAAATATTTTCTTTTGGTTAGTTCAACATCCCTAACAACAAGCCCTTTTAGTTTCTATTTCACACACCAAGGTGTTCCTAAGATATTGCTGTTACACCCTTTTGACAACCTGCATACAGAGGGCATGTTCTGATTCAGTTCATCTTCCCCCTCAAAATTTCTGGTAAATTTCACTTTTAAGCCCTTGGGCACAATTGTAATGGTAGTCACGGTATTAGTATTGATATTAATAGTAATAGTATTGAACAGCGGTTATGGTACTAGCAGCAGTAGTATTAACCTATTGCCTATTGGTCAATTGAACATCCCTCTCATCAACTCCTGGAAGTTTCAACTTAATACATTTAGCCGTTGCTATGACGTTGCTGGTATGTCCTTTTGATACCCTGTATGCTCATATATTTCTTAAAATTTTCATCTCAATGTTCTTAGCCCTATAAGTATTTGCAATAGAAGTAGTAGTTGTAAATGTACCAGTAACAGTAGTTTTTGTAGTAGTGTCCACATATTGCCTTTTGGTGAGATGATCTTCCCCTTTAAGTATTCTCTTAAATTTCAACTTAATTCCCAAATCAATTCTTGATACGCTACTTTGACACTGTGCATGCAAATAGTGTCATTTGATTTAGTTCAAATTTCCCGTTAATACTGTAAATGGAGTAGTGTGGTAGTAGTAGTGGTCGTAGTTGCAGTAGAATTGGTAGCATGCAAATACTGCCTTTTTTATCATCTCCCTATTCAGTTCCTGAATTTTCCTAATCAGTATACTCAGTTACTCCTGTGTTGTACCTTGTTGACAATCCTTATACACATAGTCTGTTTTGATTTAGTTCAACACTCCCTCAAAATGAAAGGCTTACTTGAACAGCCTTCGTCTTCTTGGAAAGAAAGGTCTAAAAATGCATACCTTTCTCAATAACATATACTTTGTGTAAACAATGACCGGATCGCCTAACTTACAGCCTTTGTCCTGAGGATTATGGGGAGGTTGATATCCCCAAAGACATAATTACTGGACCTTTCAACAATGTTGACCAAAAAAGCTCTCTTAAAGTTTCGATCGGTTATGTTTTGGGGAATGATAGGCTTGGGGGAGGGGGGCTGACGTCCCTCCATTCGCTTTTGACTCTTAAAAAGGGCACAAAAACTTCCGACTTCCAATCAAATGACCCTCGTTCGATCCAAAGTTTAAACTACTATCCGTTCCATGAAAACCTCATATGCCCTGGGCATAACTTACAACCCTTTTCCATGGGCTCTGGAGGATTGTACCCACCCTAAAGACGTTTTTACATGATTTTTGGACTATTGTTAACACAATGGCTTTTAACACAATTTCAGTTGAATGCGTTTTGGGAAAAGGGGATGTCAGGGAGGGGGACCAGTTGCTCTCTATCATGTTTGACTCTCAAAAGGGAGCTAGAACTATACATTTCAAATCAAACGGGCCTCTTCTAAAGTTCACACGACCACCCCTTCCATAAAAACCTTATATGTCCTTAAAGCATAACTTACAACCCATACTCCCAGATTCTGGGGGATTCTGTCCACCCCAAGGTCTTATTATGTGATCATTGGACTATTTTTGAATAAATGGCTATCTCCAAATTTGTATCGGATGTATTTTCGGAATATAGGACTTTAGGGGTTGCGACTGTCCCCGATCACTTTGGCTCTTAAAAAAGGAACTAGGCCATTTGATTTCCAATCTAATTAGCCCTCTCGGGAGTTTGTACGACCATCCTTTCCATAAAAACCTTATCCCTCGGGACGTAACTTATAACCCTTGGGCTGAGGGGGGTCATCCTCAAAGACATAAT
Source organism: Artemia franciscana (assembly GCF_032884065.1). Classification (NCBI taxonomy): domain Eukaryota; kingdom Metazoa; phylum Arthropoda; class Branchiopoda; order Anostraca; family Artemiidae; genus Artemia; species Artemia franciscana. Next base: position 27,500,667 of record NC_088870.1, read on the forward strand.
TTCAAAACCATTGGACTATGCTGAACAAAATGGCTATCTCAAAGTTTGATTAGATGTGTTTGGGGAAATGGTGGTTGTGAGAGGTTATTAGCCCTCCAATCACTTTCGACTATTAAAAAGGGCACTAGCCCTTTCAATATCTAATCGAATGAACCGTTTTCGAAGTATCTACGACAACTCCTTCGATACGAAGTGCCCTAGTCTAAAACCAAAAAAAAGAAGTAATAATACATTGTGCCCACATCGCTCTTTACTTAGGCAGCGCTTTTGCGCGGTTTTTGTTCTTTTTTGTTTCTGTTGGTTTTGGGTTTCATTTATTTATTGATGGTGATTTGTGGTAGTCTAACGCTTGGTAGATTATTTAATTTTATTTCTGCCAATTTTCGGTTTAATGGAGTGATTTACTTTTCTTTGAAAAGTTTATTGTGTGGAATTTTTTTTAAATTAACCTTAAAAAGAAAGCATAAAAGAAATAGTCATTTTTAATGGATGTATAATCCACCTTTTTTATTTGAAAATCGTGTTTCTAAATCGCTTCTTGGCACCTTCTATTGGCTTTTTGGTTTATTGAACCTGTTACTCTGTTTCTCTTCTTTTCATATTTCTGTCATATTCAATGACAGATCCATCTTGGGTCAAAAACCAAGTATTTTAATGACGTTAAGCTTGGTACATGACGTTGGCTTAAACGGATTCAGTTGAGTGTAGGAAACGGATCTTTCCGTTTTATGATAACTAATGCCAAAAAAGAGAAAAAAAAAATGTAGCTGTTATTGCGTAGAATTGTAGGATCCCTAGTCATACGGTGCTTCAGGCGTGGAAGAAGCAAAATATTATCTTCACTTTAAATTATTTGTATTATAAAGGGAAGCAAACTCATTAAAACCGTTGAAAAAACAACAAATTATCTAAAAAATAGAACATTTTTGAAAATTACGAAATGCTTAAAATAGGGGGCGGGAGCTCAGAAACTATCATGGCTATTTGCGTGCCGCGCTCTAGCCTGAATACTGATCCTAATTATACTTAGTTTGTAGGCTTTTCAATCTTAGAAATGTTACGTCACAGTGTACCCTTTTTTATTTGATAATCTTAATGTCATTTATGCAGGAACTGTTCAGTTAATAAAATGATTTTCTCCAGAATTGCGTCATTCATCTTGCAGAATTTTATTTACCGTTTGCTTTAATGTTTGAGTATGGAGAAGTATTTTAATTATTTTGAATATCGAACTGTTCAAGTTAGCTAAAAAAAACAAAACAACAATAGATAAAAAAAACCCACACTATCTAAGAAAACCAGTCCATTAATGGTTTTCACGCTTAAAAAAAAATAAAGAAAAAAAGTGAAGTCAACTAGTTTCTGGCTGATTTGGCTAGCGAACGCATCACCTGATGTAGAAGCTGGGAAACTAGACCTCTTTTTCAAGAGTTCTCAGCAATTTGGGTTTCTTTTTTTAAAAGAAAAAATCGAACTGATTTCACTTATTTTTGTGCAATATTGAAGAGTGGTTTAGAACATTTCCAGAGGAAGTGTAAAGACTGTATTCTGGTGATTCTGGTTTTTAGAGTTTTGATGACTGTTAACAAGGGTTGCTCTCTACTTACCGTTTTTTTTTTACCATGAGCGGTTGCGTCTGACATTTTGGAAGGCTCATTTTCTATCACAAATGAGTCTTTATTATTGCCTAGCAATCTATTAGAAATTGTTTCTGTTAAACTTGCTGTTTTCTTTATTATTCCTTTGATCGCGATGAGCATGATCTTCTTGAATAAGCTCCATTCCGCAAAAAGTATAGTAATCAGATTTTTTTTTATTTCCAACAGTATTTAAATCTATGTGGCTGATTCATCCAAGCAGGGTCAGAAACAAGCAATTTAAATTTTGTTTTTCTGTCAGAATTTTTTTTTCAAACATGCAGGTTCCAGGCTGCATTTTAAAATTATTTCACAAGGGAATATGTCGCAGGGAACCTGATGTCTTTTTCAGGGACTTCTGGCACACTGTTAATCCCGAAATTTCTTGGGATTCGTTCCACAAACATTTTTAGACAAGTTTTGATTACTTCTTTTAATTATTTAGTTTTCTAGTTCTTAGCTCGTAGTCACTTAGTTCTCATTAGTCATAAACTGGACCTAGAGTTTAGGATCGTGATTTGCCAGGTGTTGTTTAAAACAAATCAATAGAACTTTAGATGCACAAATCTCCCCGAAGCTTGTTTGAACGGCTTACAAACCTCTATAATGTTTTATATTATCCCTCTTTCTCGCTTGTTTTGCTCTGAAAACTTTCACTATGAGCTTTTAAAGCTTGTATATTTTGAGCTGATACGTTTAAAATACACAGCGTATAAACGAGAAACGGTATAAGCCTCTCGCTGCCAAATTGAGAAGTTTAAGGAATTGAAACCTTCTGGTATGAAGGTGGCGCTAATCTAACTCATGGCCCTGTCAGTCCAAAACGAAAGGTACCTTCTCGATAACTGTCATATAAATCATTATTAGAGAATTGAGTAATTTATTTTTTCTTTTTCTCTAAGCTCGTTATCTCTTTAAGATATCTCTATGCAAAGAAAAATGACCTGATGCAACAAAAGACCGAAAGCACGAGAGCTATTAAGCTTCAATAGCTGGCCTTGCCTCAGGACAAACAAATGTAAACAGCTTAAAATGCCTGAATTACAAAAATGCCAGAATGCCAAGTGATAAGTCATAGTTCCTCTATGTCTTCCATTAATTTTGTTTTCCTAAGTATGAGTGAAAAATTGCTTCGCAGAGCTTCTAAATGGATCGTTGGACGCGTGCCAATAATACAAATGAAGTGAAGGTGGAGAAATGGAAGGTCAAAAACAGAACCACATGACAAAGCGTTGTTTATGTTCTTATGCTTAGATGTTTAATTGTAGGTCCTAGCAGATCCAGCTGTGCGAATAAGTTATTGCTATTTTCTTTTCAAATACAGGTTTGTTTATACTTCTTTGGCTATTAGAAAAGAAGTGATGAAGACCCACCAGCGTCTAAATTGAAATTTAGTTTATCTCACTCATATTTGCCTGTTTAGGCCACGAACGAGTTGGAACTTACATTTTTTTTTTTACCTTAAATACGATCCTATTGTGAAAATATAGTTTTTTTTTAGACCGAGGTTTCAGTTTTGAACAGAGGTTTCAAGCTCTTTCGGATTACGCCTTCCTAAAAACATCAGATTTTTTCATGGTTCTCCTAGCACATCGGATTTTTTCAATATTTTTTTCTTTTCGGGAAGTTGGAAAACCTATCTTTCTAAAAGCCATTACCCATTTAACAGCAAAAAATTGAAAATTGTTAACATTTTCCTTGCGATAGCACGAATACCAGGTTGAATCAACTTGTTAAAAGTGACAAAAAACTTGAGGACCTATTTAGAGTAAAGCCAAGACAGATAGTCAAACAGTTCGTGGTAACGAACTGTAGTAAGGAGCGACCCGGCTCAATAGTAACCGAAACTCTAAAAAATGGTATTTTGAAACCAATAGTTACATCAAAAGAATCGTATTTTAATACTGATTTTAAATATTTAAGTTTCATCAAGATCAGTTATACCCATCAAAAGTTAAGAAAATTTGCCTCATTTTAGAAAATAGGGGGAAGTACCCCTAAAAGTGATACAATCTTAACGAAAATCGCACCATCAGATTCAGCGTATCAGATAACCTTATTTTAGAAGTTTCAAGCTCCTATCTACAAAAATGTGGAATTTCGCATTTTTGCCAGAAGACATCTTTTGCCAGAGATGCGTGTTTTTTGTTTTTTTGTTTGTTTTTTTGTTTGCTTTTTTTCCCAAGGGTGATCGTATCGACTGAGTGGTCCTAGAATGTCGCGAGAGGGCTCATTCTAAAGAAAACTGAAAGTTCTAGTGCCCTTTTTAAGTGACCAATAAAATTGGAAGGCACCTAGGCTCCCTCCCACGCTCATTTTTTCCCAAAAGTCACTGAGATAGCCATTTTATTCACCATAGTCGAAAAACCTAATAACTATGTATTTAGGGACGCCTTACTCCCCCGCAGTCCCCGTGGGAAGGGCTGCAAGTTACAAACTTTGACCTGTGTTTACATATAGTAATGGTTACTGGGAAGTGTACAGACGTTTTTAAGGGGATTTTTTTTATTTAGGGGGGAGAGTTGGGGGGTACGTGGGAGGATATCTCCATGGAGACACTGCTTATGGGGGAAGAGAATTTCAATGAAGGGGCGCAGGATTTTCTAGCATTATTTGAAAAAACAATGAAAAAATAAATATGAAAAGTTTTTTCTACTGAAAGTAAGGAGCAGCATTAAAACTTAAAACGAACAAAACTTATTGCGCATATGAGGGGTTTACCTCCTCGTTATATCTCATTCTTTACCCTAAAGTATTTTCAGTAATTTCAACTATTTATTCTACGGCCTTTGTGATTCAGATGTTATTCTTAAGGAATTGGGACAAAATTTAAGCTTTTGTGTAAAGAGCGAGGTATCGACGAGGGTTGAACCCCCTCATATACGTAATCAAAGCTTACGAATATAGAAGTTCGTTTCGTAAGTTAATTCGCAAGTTATGTACATTTTTTACCAATGAAAACGTTTGTAAAAAAATAAAAGTTCTAGTTGCTTTTTTAAGTAATCAAAAAATTGGAGGGCAACTAGCCCTCCTCCCTTGCTCCTTTTTTCTCAAAATCTTCCCAAAATTTTCAAAATTGCAATTAATTAATATGCAAATTTCGTTTTAATTATTTATGTACGGAGAGCCAAGATCAAAACATGCATTATTCAAAAACGTCCAGAAATCAAATGAAAAAAACAAGTTTTTTTTAAATGAAAGTAAGGAGCAACTTTAAAACTTAAAACGAACAGAAATTACTCTGTATATGAAAGGGGCTTTTCCTCCTCAACGCCCCGCTCTTTACGCTAAAGTTTCTTACTGTTTTTAAAATAGAGTTGAAATAAAGAGTCAATCTTTTGCGCAAAGAGCGAGGCGTTGAGGAAGAAAAGCCCCTTTCATATAGGGAGTAATTTCTGTTCGTTTTAAGTTTTAATGTTGCTCCTTACTTTCATTTAAAAAAACTTTTATTTTATTTAATCACTGTAAGAGGCAAAGCTGGTATAATTTTTTTCACAATTTTATAAAAATGATTAATTCTTGATGATAGTCTGCCATCTTAGGGCAGAACTAAGGCCAATAGTGATACAATAAGGGTAATTCATATTGTCTGTCAGTTCTGTGAGCCATTTGAAGGCAATTGAAGACCAAAAAATGATTCAAAAACTTATGACCGACCATGTCCACGTGACTTGCAGGCAAGTGGATGACTGAGACTTGTTCATATATTAAGGGCTTTGATTGTTGGGAAAGCTCACTGGAATTGCAGTGGGGTGGCCGATAGTTTTTTGTTGACTCATTGCCGACAATATCTACTGGACTTGTAGGCAAATGGGCAACTGAGGTTTTTTCAACTGTCTGAGCTTTGCCTATTGGGAAAAAGCCCATCAGAATCGTGGCGGGGTGACCAAGAATTTTAGGTTAGCGTCATAGCAGACTGGCCTGAATAAATCAACTTTAATCTGATTTTTGACTATCAACCAAGTTTGTTGATTTTTGAGTCTACTTATTCGACTCGTATATTTCTTTCAACTATTTCGGTGATATAAATATTTAGTCTAGACCTGATCGGACGCCATAGTCTTGGTTTTAGTGACTTGTCGTGGTGCAAATGCGCTTAATGGGGTCTCGACAAGCTGCACTTTAATGTGTGTAGGTTAGTATAAAAATAAATGAAACATATTTTAAATTCATAAACAGTCTATTTAACATTGATTAATGATGGACATTATTAAAATTATTAATGAGAGGGGTGGGCTTGCTGATCGTTACCTATATTTTCAAATCTTGGAATACATTTTTGATCTGCTTATGGCGACCCTTATTTCTTGTTCAACACTCCTTTTCGAGTGATTCTTATTTTTTGTTACCGCAACAGCCGAAGAGTCAGCTTCGCACAAATAGGAAGTTGGAAAAGGAATTAGTATTTATCCGGTGTTACCGCTAAGCAGTGGATACTCTCCTCTTACTGATATCCAAAAATCAGAAAATTCTATGCTGCTAAATTTTGTCCTTAATGTGTTATTACAAGACAATTGAATAAGAGACTCTTGTTCTAAAGAAGTGAATTCAGCTGAAGCCTTGGCTCTAAATGGTCTTAAATTCGTGTAGATTTCTCAATATTACTTGCTTGGAAGTATTTTTTGAACCATTGGACAAGTTGTGATAGTTGATCTTCAGAAAGAGATTTATTGTTGCAAGACAAATTAATTTCACTGGAAGTTGCAAACTGGTTCAACTAAGGAGACAGTTTTTGGTATCGTCTTCTTTCATTTTTTTTTGTCCGTAGCCTAAATTCTTTTCTGCAAGCTGGAATCTTTTTTCATGAAGTATTGAGAATTTTAATAAATATGCCGCATTGTTGAAGTGAATATCTCGTGTCACCCTTAAGGCGAAACCGTGACTCCTCAGGGAGCAGCAGCTTGGAGTTTGAGGACCACTGGTTTGGAAGCTTCCCAGATACGGTTGAGCAAATTCTTTCTTTGTCGTTACATACCTAGAAACACTGATCTAAAATATCTGTTTCTTGAAATCTGTTTGTACCAGTTTGACAATGTTGATCTCAGGTGAGATTCGTCATTTCCCTTCCGATTATATATAGTTTTGCGAGCTCTTTTAAATTAAAAGACAGCCAAAAACAAAAAATTATATTTGGTTTATTTTACAGAGGGTGATTGTTTTGCGGAAAACACTACTGCTTCAGTAAATTTGTCTTTTTCTTGTGAACAGCGGTGTCTGACTCGGGGACGGTAAGAGAATCGAAAATATTTTCTGACACCGAGATCATGAAATAGTGAAGAAAATTTCTTCTAAATCCTTAAAAATTTCCAGTAGTTTCTCAGTAAGGACATTGTTTTTCTGGTATAGTAAATAAACCTATAACAAGCCTATTATTATAATAAGTAGGCCTGTGGTAAGCTTATCATAATAGCCCTATGGTACTAGTAATATATGAACAGCGAAGAAAAAAAGAAGACCGTCATAACTTTGATGGTAAACTTCTCGGGGAGTATGTAAGGTCGAACTTAGAATCCTTTCCAGATTTCAAGAAAATGAATATGAAAGGTGGACATGGAATTCCAGATTCCCAGCCTTTCCTTGTTTTGAATGATTTTCTTTTTTAATTTTTTTTTATCGAATTTTCTGAAATTGGGCATACCTATAAACCTTTGGCACGAAATTTAACAATCAAAAAGTCTTGGTATGATTCGACCCATAAGTGAAGGGGAGGGGATGGGTTGTTTCCTAGAAATAATGGAGAGGAAAAGCTAGTAAATATTGTGCCTCCCTGGACACAATGTGATTCTTTCAGGGGGGGGGTCCCAATTTTCTCTCATCAGGATATTTAACTGAAGTGAATGTCAAATCTGAATCAAATTCATAGGGAAGTAAAGGTGAGTGCCATAAGTGCTAATTGCGCCTTTGGGGGACCATACATAATCTTTTCTTTCTGGCCATCCATCCGGAACAAAACAAAAAGCAAATCATTCCCGAATGGTATGGGAAGAGGCCATAAGAAAAACATTGAAGGAAATAGGAGCTTCACGAGAGGAGGTAAAGAGTGAAGGTTTGAATAGGTGGAGGACGAGTGTGTGCCGTTTTGTTAGCTTAGACATCTTGCTGCTGCAATGCAGTATTGAACCACAAGTTTTAGTTTCTAGTAAAATAGAAATGACGGTCGGGCCTATAGAAGGGCTAGAGGGTGTTAGCCCTTAAGTTTGACGTAATTTCTGTTTGTTTTAATTCCACTTCATTATTCATCCCAATTTCTCTTACTTGAAGGTCTCATTTATTCATTAATAGTGATATCTGTTCGATTATCGTCTGAATTATTAAATGACTTTATTTCTGTTTGTCTATGGCTTTAATGTATCTCTTTACTTTTCTTTGAAAAATTGTTTTCGGGCAAAGGTTGTTTTAAGAATAATAATGGAAGGGGGGGGGGGTTGACCCTTGGTGCCCAAATTTTTAGCTCGAAACTTCTCTCTGGGATTAGAAAATTATAGGCATAGTTGATAGGGGGAGGGGGGATGTTTGGGACCCAGTAATCAGCCGAAAAAGTTGTGTCTCTGATTAGTTGTATTTCGAAAGAAATCTAGTAGATTGTCTGCTGTATCAACATTTCCAGAAGTTCCCAACAATGTGCTCTAGAAACGACATACATACCCGTGTAAATTGAGACCCTATGTGCGTCTGATTTGTCAAAATATTCACAATATCTCGGGAAGGGTTTAAAGGATCCTTATGAAACTTTGATGATGTATTGGAGACAATAAGGGGGGAGGTTGAGATGGACTTCGCTTTAGCTTGGGTAGTTGGTGCAGTAGTAAATCGAAAAACACTGGGCGTGTCCAGTTCATGGAAGTACAATGCCTGCAATATATTGGGGACGGCTTGGGGGCTAGGCTGGAATTGAAAGTTTTAGACACTGTTGAACGAAGGAAGTTGTAGGTAAGAAAAATTGAAATTAGTGTTGAGGAGAGCGGGGAAGGGCTAAATAGTTTTTGTCTTCAATCCAGACAAAAATAACGTTTTTGCATTATAAACTCCTATGATTCTTATGAGTAACGCATGGTTAAGTAGCGGGATAACTCAAAAGACACTATTTGCTGCCGGGTTGTCAGAATGGTGTATCTACAATATCTTAGGAACAGCTAAAGTTATTAAGTTCAAACTTTAAGGGAATGTTGAGGGGAATGTAGAAATTAGTTAAAATACACCAGTGCATCAAAAACCCTGGAGAAATAACATATTGGGAACGTAAATTCACGTCTTAAGAGTTCAATTTTAAACTTTTATAGAGGATTGGATGGGCGGGAGGTCAATTGTAATTGAAGCTGGACTATAAGGAGGGACAAAGGTAAATGGGCCTTTGAAGAAGGAATTCAATAGTTCCAGTGCCCTTTTAAACTTTGGAAAATGATTGAAGGGCTACCAGTACCTCCCTGTGCCTCTTTCCTTACTCGATCTCCTTAGCCCCAATGACATCCGATTAAAATTGTTACATAGCTGCTTCGTTCAAAACAGCAAATGACATGACCCCCAGATCCCCTGTAAAAAGGCCGTAATTTATGCAATCTGCCCATTATATACATATTTTACAGAAATTTGTGTTTTTATCATTGTAATTTTTCTGCCGCAATCCTGCATATAATTTTGAACTTCTAATAAGAAAGTATGGTTTCGATATTTTTGCTTCTTGGACTGTAACATTTTAGGAGAACTGAACATTAAGACCATATTATTGCGAAGAATACAAAGTTAAATCAGAAGGCTTCTCCAAAACCAACGGGAAAGTGCCCTCCCCCTGCCCCCCTATGGTGGGTCTGTCTGGGGCAAAAACCAGCCAGCAATGCACGTCTTGTCGAGGTGAAGGAATGAAAGCCCTAATTGCGAAAAAATTGCACGGTTAAACCTTTCTGTACTCCTACGATATCCAGTGGTAGTGCTGGAGGAAAAAAATTGGCACATTAGGATTTCAAGCTCTTTTGGGGATTCCCGAAAATGTGTTTCAGTAGTGCTTTACATTAACTGTTAGAATGAACATAAATAATATTTACCATTATTCTAAAAAAGTTTTGAAATTGAGTGAAAATATTTTTTTTTAGTAGGCAGTTTTTCAAAACGTGTTTTATTTTTATTTTCACTTACTAAGGGGGCTGGGATAGAGAGTAATTAAGAGGGGTGGGATTGTAAACCTTCACTGAAGGATTTTTGACCATTGAGATTATAATGGTACCCTATTTATGTTTTTCAACATTTCAATTTCAGAGATGACTACAAAGAGTGTCATTTTTGGTGCTTGATGGTCCGTTTACGATGGCGTTATTAGATGGATTTACAAAGAGTGCTTAGTTATGATCAAAACTCTTGAAAAAAGTCATTAAAACATACCTTTGGTCGTAGAGTAGCCTGTTATTTTGTTATTCAGCAGACGATTTATGAAATATACTAAGTGGGTACGGAGGGGAAGTTTTCAAGATGGGTGGGGGGTAACCCTCTGGTTTAGGGTATCCGATCATGGAGACTATGATGGCACTCTTCATGCTCCCCCAGCTTTCCGTTCAAAGGTTTTACCAACAGTACCATTTCTGGTGAAGTGTGGAGCTTTGTGATGACATTGTCTAGACAAATTTACAAAAAGCAGCTAAGCATAAAAGTTAGCTTTCACATAAGCCATTAAACAACTTTCTATTATGTTCCAGTGTCCCACTACTCGTGACAAAAAAGAAAAAAGGAGATGCATAAGATATTCCAATTCAAAAAGTGATTTTCCCTGTTTTTCAAGGTGGGGAACTTTTCTTATGTATGTGGTTTTCGACCAGGGTGATTATAGCGCTACGCTTTTCATATTCAATCCGACGCCAATTGCGAGGGTTTCAGGCTTATTTTCAAATATCCGTAAAATTTGTTTACGCAATTAATTTTTTACTATTAATATAAACCAAATACATTCCTGAATCAGCTTCAAATGGCATTTAATTTCCCTAGACAGTTTTTTTTTCAGGACGTACTTTTAAGCTTTGGATTCTTATTGGCCGGGGTTCGCTGTTCGCTAGATTGCAACCATTGCTCCCACCAGGATGAACCATCCGATAACGTGGTCGGCTGATATAAAAAAGCGAAAAAAAAATTACTTATGGTGCTGAAAGAACCTTCCGTCCTAAAAGGGTTAAAATAAACAGAAATTACTTTCAACTGGGCTGCCACCAAGCCAGATTTTCTCTAAAACGTTGGAAATTCGGTCAAGTCAGAAAAATGGCGAAAAACTTTGATAAAGTCATGAAAGTAAGATTTTTGGCTTTCTAGGTAAGCACGCTACTTCGAATAGACAAAAACTTTTATGTTTTCGACCAAAAAAGGTGCGCGAGGTTGCTTATCTGTCTTTCCTTCTATCGTTCATGGCAGGATTAATTACCTTTATTTCTCTTTTTATTTTTGTCATTTGTAACTGATGCTGTTTTCTTAATGTTTTCCAGCTTCACTTATCTTTGTGATACCTAACTTTTATATTTTGATACATCTTCCATAGTAAGTAGCACCTTAATTATAATCAAACTAAATTCCTTTTTTTCACAGTCTAAACTTACTCGTTCTTTGTACCTAATCGTACTCCTTTCTCTTTTATGTCTTGTTTTGTTTTTGATGACTATTTAACTTTTAGCTATGGTGAAATTTTTTTCTGCCGTTCTTGGCTCTCTGCAAGGTATGCAACTGACAAGCTTTCTCTGTTATGTGTGCTGAAGTAAAATCGAACGTTGAGCTTGCTGTTTGCAAAACTTTTGTTAAAGGCTGTAGTTGTGCTGGTGGATTGCAATGGCTTGTGCGACATTCTGAACGTGCGACATATAAAGCTGTTGTCGAAGTAAGGTTGAGCTCAAATCAGCTTTGAAACAAAATACCCTATGGCTCACAAACAGAGCAAGCCTCTCCCCCTGTTAAGATTGATTTCTAGTCCCGATGAGAGCCTGAAAGTAGAGGTTCGACTATTGAGAACGCTATCTCAGATGTCGACTAAATCTTGCACTGTGATCTCAGATATCGCTATCTCAGATGTCAGCTATATCTTGCGATGTGATTAGTGAACTATTTCGAGCAATGTTCCCGTCATCTGACGGGTCGATAGTTTTCAGCTTTAGCCGAGTTAAATTAGCTATCTGCTTACAAAAGCATTATATCCCGACTTCACAAACGTGAATTATTTTACACTCTGATTACCGACGGATCAACTAATGCTGAATTATGTAATTTTGAAGTACTGGTCAAGAAAATGTGACAAAGCGGTTGGCCTCATTTAGAGACTATCTTCATTGTATCTGCCACAGTTTAGGAACTGTTCGAAAATTTGGAGATCGCTATCTTTAACGCTTCTCGGAAATTTGAAAAGCTTCTCTGGAATTGGAACTTGCAATATACGTATAATTCAAAACGACTTTTTAAGGGGCTATAAGTTCAAAGCCAGATGATTGGCGACTTGGTGACCCGTATATTCTCCTTCTTCAGTGGATGACCGTCTAGAGTAGATGGCTGTGAGAAAATTCAGACAGATTTGCAATAGCTTAGACCCAGATTTTTAAAGCACACTAGAGCGTCATGGTTGAACCTAGTAGATGAAGCCATACATATTCGCGAATAGTTTAATGTACTCTAAAAGTACTTGTTGGGATATGTCCTTTCTCATTTAAAATCCGTGACAAACTTGAGTAGCTACAACGAAATATGGGATATGCTGTCCGTTTGTGCTGTTCGTGGTCTCATTTCCTAAGGTCTTTACGAGTTTCACCGGATGATTTTAAACTGAAAAGCCTTTAATCCGTACGATGTTTAACGAAGTCTATCTCCTTGTACTAGCTTTGCTGGGCAGGTATATGATACCATGAATTCTAGTTTAGGTGAAATGAAAGAATGCAAATGAAACGAGTGTTTTTGACCAAACCAACTCGTATGTGGCCCTTGAAAGCAAAACAGATTTGAGCAAAGTAGTTGCTATGTACTTTAGGTCACTGGCAAAAGGCGCTTATTTTGCTGCGTCAAGGCATACCTTGATTTTTTTTCTGAATATAGGAGAGCAATTGCCTTCCTGACCCCACCACCAATTGACGCCCCTCAATTCACGTACTTTTCCACTGTAAAACCTATTTGTAATCGATTGTGAATGTGTATTATTTACGGACCTTCCCATGGATGTGGGTTCATTTTTATCCTTGGAGCCATATTTATTGGACCTTACGATAATTTTGAACTAAATTGGTATCTCAAAATTTGTATGCGTCATAACCTTACGGGGTCCAGGTCGCAAAAAAGGGCACTTGCAGTTACTGTCAAGTCACTATCGACTTAAGAAAAGTCAATATAACTCTCAATTTCCAATCGAATGAGCCCCCCTCCAAAGTTTTTCGACCACCCTATCTATATGAAGTGGAACAGGAAAAATCCTTGTACGTGGAGGCTAATGGCTCTTTACTATAGGCAATGTCATTGAGTGGAGTCTCCGGTGACCTAGTCGTGCATTGATTTAAATAAACTAAAAGTTAGAACAAAAGAATAAATGAAAAGATTCTTGTAATAAAATGATGGAGTAAGATGCATCTGTATTCAAGTGTTTCCCCAGGGTAGGCGTTAGGACGATTTTAGCACCATAGAAAATTCAAAACTATGCAGTCTTTCAAAATCTTGCCCCTATTCACCCCGGATTTTATAGTAAAAGTATTATTAAAAACTTGTTGCGCAAAACCTCAGATGGTCAAAGATTTTGACTGCATATCTTGGTTTTGCCTGTAAACTTAATTATTATTGTGTTTTTTGCTGTTGTTGACGTTATGACAAAAAAGAAACAACAGCAAAAAATAACACTGTTCGAAGCATATATTGCTCTCTGTATGTTGTATATGACACTCGAAACTTTAGAGCGTTTAAGGTACTGCAGATATCGCTCTCACTTGTCGTAATCGTTATAAGTCTGATTTAGTGATTCCTTTAAATTTCTCTTCGTTTTATAATTTTTCTTCGTTCAGTCACGGTCAAATGAGACTTTTATTTTTATTTTTTAGTTTGACTTAGTTTTTCAGTTTTATTCGTTCGAAGTTTGACTTATTACATGACTTTATTTATACGATTTTATGTCGTCTTAGCAGAGTGGTTGGCACGCTAGACTTGAAACCCTTTGTCAAGAAGACAGGGGTTTGAGTCCTGGTGTCGCTGATTATTTAGTTTGGAACGGGGGTCAGTGGCGTGAATCTGTAAGCTCAGCGACTCAACCCAACTCTAAATGGGCACCTAGAGAAATCCAGGGAAGGTAAATAGGAAGGATGCGTGGAAGCATAGGATGGCTGGCCCCCGACCCCCTTGCATTTCCTGGCTGGTTAACCATGGAACGAAAATCAGCACCACTGGTAGGGACTGTAAAGTCCAATGCCATTTTCTTTGCTTTTTTTAACTTTTTTCTGTTAGTTTTAAGTTTTAATATCATCTTTTTCTTTGAAAACTTTTTCAGGATTTTTTTTTTGTGTTTGATTGAAACTGAGGAAAAGTTTACCTTGGAAATTGGTTTAAAAATAAAGTGCACCGAAACGTTGAAAGTATTGAATGTATTTTTTTCTTTTTTATAAATGCATGTTTTCTGGAACCAAAGTTTTTTCAATGTCAGTTTATTTGCTGAGCGGAGATTAAATCCAGTCCTTTTGTGTGCTCTGTGGTCCCATTTCGAGCTCTGATGTAAGGAGCTCCTGAGAAAGAAATGTACGGAAATGAACTACAAGTTCAGTCACTAAAAGAAGTAAGAAAATTAGAACAACTATGACAAAACAACTAGTTGGAGCTTTAAAGTGGATGCGCGAAGACAGGAAACAAATCTTCATTTGCTTCAAGAAGAAGCTTTATTTAAAAAAAAAATTTTCGAATCAAAAAGATTGAAACGACCTTTCTTGTTTTTCCTTTTTTTTCTTTCTTGTAGTTACTTTGATTTTTTTCTGGTAATGAGAATTATATTTTTATCACCCTGCGAAATCAGTAGTAGTTATCCTTCTGACTGAAAAAGCTGTTCTAAGAATATGATGACGACTGCCTCCTTTTCATCTTTGATAAAGGGAACAATAAGATGGAAATAGCATCTTTACCTAATTTACATTCTATTTCAGCTGGCCTAACAGCTCATAAGCCTTTTAAAAGCCAGGGCATCGCTTGTTCGTCATATTTTAATATATTTTAAACGTTTTGACATTAATTTAACCAGAATTGCTCAGAGTTCCAGGAATGGATGCCATTATATTAAACAGTCAGTCTTTCTTTAGTTCTTTTGAATAATCTTGACTTTATTATTTTTTTATTTTGTTTCTGTTGTTGATGAGGTTTTGACAAATAAAAACCAACTACTCAAAATAAAAAACTAATTACAATTAAACGCAAATGGCACTCTTGCCTTTAGAGGGCTTAGGTGGCCTACCCCTGTTTGTGGTAATTTCTGTTCGTTTTAGGTTTGTTATGATTATTCACTGTAATTTCAGTTCGTTTTGGGTCTCGTTTATTCATTGGTAATGATTTCTGTTAATTTTAAGTTTTGGCTTATTACTTGAATTTATTTTCGCTCATCTTTGGTTTTTTTTTGAGATAGTTGACTTCTTAGTTTGGCCGTCACGATTAGCTAATATGTTTCTTTTTATGTTGTGTCAATTAGTTTTGTGCAGGTTTCCTGCGAGAACAAACTTATTCGTGCTACCCTGAGTCCTCAAAACATACCATCTTGGTAAAGAAGTGCTACTTTCCCCTTTTTTTGCATATGTTGCGTTCCCGACTGCTTCTCGCGCAACATGTGGACCACTAGCCTTCGGTTTTGGTTTTGTAGTTAAATATGTGCGTTATTAAGTAAAACACGTCTCGCAGTCTGCATCGAAAAACAACTTGATAGGAGTAATTTAAGTGACAGTTACTCCGCAGTAACTGACTTATGCTGTCAGTAGCTTACTTTCGCTGACCGGATATGAGTCCTGGGAGCTTACGATTAAACGAATTCCCTCAAAACATCCGAATCTCTTATGCCAGGTGTGGGGGATTACTTGTGATCTTGCTACAAGTTTCCAAGAAGATGTCAAGTCAATGCTGCAGACTCACTCGATTAAAAAACAATTCAAGATGTGACTCCGTGAAAAAAAAAACAACTCATGATTCGTTCCAAATCTGAAACAAGCTCTGATTTGGTTTAAAAATTAGTTTAAGTCCCGACAAGTATAAAAACAAGCTAAGCCATGACCCAGAGCTAAAGGAGCTAAGTCACGACTCAGTATAAAATATTCCTATTTTGTACAAATAAATCCTGACAAGTGTAAAAACGAGCTAAGTCGGGACTGCGTGCAGAATTACTCAAGTTTTGACTCTATGCAAAAATGACCTCAATCTTGACTTTTTGTTGGAATATGATTTTGCCAATTCCTACTCTAGATATCTCAGATAGGATAGGCAATGGAATATTCCAAAGTAGGGGGTAATGATTCACAAAAATGACCGCGCAAACGAATTCTACGGCTAGAAGACATGTGACAACCAGCATCATAACGAATACATCGGATCGTAAATGAAATCTGTGGTTAGAAAAGAAGCAACAGTATGAATCAAAACGAGTCAAAGAAGAAAACGAATCCTACAAAATGGGTAGTTCTTTAATGCATGAAGAGGAAAGTGGAAGTGAATTCACCCTCGAATTTCTTAACTCAATTGAAATTGCTTATCTGACAGCTCATGAATTAAAACTAGAAAACATATATGCTTCATTTAAACGAGCAACTCTGTATTTATTTATGTATGTATGTATGAATAATTTTTTTCTTAAAAATGATTGTGAATGAATCCAAACAGCTAAAGTAAAAGGCATGGAATTTTTTTTAATGTAATTACGCACGAAAATGAAGCGCAAACGAGATATGCGGCTAGAAGACTTGCGACAACAAGCATCACTATGAATCTGAAACGAAAATAGTGGTAAAAAAAAATTGTGGTGTGGAGAAAACCAACAGGGATGATCACATCGAATCGTAAATGAAACAATTGTTTTTTTTTTCTCATCGTAAGAACCTGATCCCCAGCTGCGACAGGCAGCATTTGTCCCTCAAAAGAGAGGACAGAGTCACCCATTGCTCACCAGCCATCACTGCCATAGGGCATTATCCTCTAAACGGGATTTAACCAGCGAACTTTTTTCCCCTACCTTGGATTACCCCTCGAAGGGATATTTTATTTTGACACGGTTGGTGCTTCATATATTCAGATGCATTGAACCTTCGAGCATTATTTTTGCTGCCATTACTGTCTTTAATCCATCAAATTTCGGTAGCGCATTTCACAAAATACCTTCCGTGATGATCAGACACGTTGCAGGACAGCCATTAGTTTGACGGTTGCTTAAATAGGCAGTTGCAGGCCCTATATTTGTGCCTGCTACTTTCAGAAGATCGATGAAAAGGTTATCACCGTTTACGCTTGCAGAATTTGGACGAAGTTAAAAGATTTAAGTTCTGGCTTAATGCAACAACAAACTAAATCAGACCTTCAAAATGACAGGGTATAATAATAATAATAAAAAAAAAAAAAAAAAAAAAAAAAAAAAAAAAAAAAAAAAAAAAAAAAAAAAAAAAAAAAAAAATATTAAGGCATGACTTGGTGACAAAACTACACTAGTCCTAAGAGCGGACCTACTCACTGTAAAACCAAACTAAACCTAAGCTGAAAAATTTAGTTGACGTGGTGATGGAGGTGGCTAGTCCTGACTTAGTGTTAAAACAGGCCAAGTTCAACACAAAAAATAAGCTAAATATTGAGTCGATGCTTATGCCAGCTTTGCCTCTCACTCAAATTATCTATTTTGGCTTTTTCTCCAATTAGTCATCGTTCTAAAATTTTTCGTCCACCCACAAGCTTTATTCTAACTCTAAATCTCAATCTTAAACCTTTTATTTGGGGTCTCCAATTGCATTCAAATGGCTCATGGAAACTCATAGACTATTTGAATTACCCTTATTCCCTGACTATCTTCTGCCCTAGAGGAGATTCCACCTTATTTCTGCCTTAAGTGGGATGGATGGATGATAGACTGTCCAACAAGAAATTAAATTACCTCGTTTTTGTACAATTCTGAAAAAGGCTTATGCAAGCTTTGCCTTTCACTCAGACTGTTTGTCTTCGCTTTTTCTGCAATTAGCCATGGCTTTTAGATATTTCGTCACATATATATATATATATATATATATATATATATATATATATATATATATATATATATATATATATATATATATATATATATATATATATATATATATATATATATATATATATATATATATATATATATATATATATATATATATATATATATATATATATATATATATATATATATATATATATATATACATATACACACTTAAATTCGAGGAAAAATAAACACATATTTACACAATTGTTGCTCGTTTAATTAATCAAAAAGGTTTATAATTCTAACAAAAAGATATTTTGCTTGCAATAATCAATCCTACCTTCCGCAAAGCATTATATGTGTGTCAGTTGTTTTCAGGTAGTAACAGAACTTTTAAGCTATGTTGTCGTTTAACACGAGACAATGCCATGCACAACAAACCGTACCTTAGAACGGGCGTACGCAGGTTGACTCCAAATAACTCAAAAGTTTGTCCTTGCAATTTATGTATTGCTACTGAAAATTGCAGTCGAATTGGAAATTGATGTCGTTGAACTGTTCATTCAAGTTTACCTTTACTGGAGTCGAGCCTAACTCGAGAAATGTGAACTTGTTTTCCTGATTTTTGAACAGCAATTATATTTGCCTGAATTGTGTTGTTACATAATTTAGTAACAATAAGGCGTGTTCCAATAAAAATCCCTTCTGAAATATCAAAGTTATGCATAAGCATGACAATTGTTTATTTTTATTTTTAAGTCATGTGGTGGCAAATCTGCTGCGTCAATTGAATTGGGGAATACCAGAATGAATTCAATTCTTCTTTCCTTTGATTCGTTCTGATTCTCGCTGTCGCTAGCCTTCTAACCGTATATCTCTTTGTTCGTAATTACGTTTTTCTGGTTGGTCTCTTGGTCTTATCACATTTGATGGTTTGGGTGGTTGGAAAGAATTCCCTTTCTCCTTAAGAATCATCCTTTATAAGAAATGTAAATTTGTCGTTTTTTGGGGTTTCCTCCCCCAAAAACGTATATATATATATATATATATATATATATATATATATATATATATATATATATATATATATATATATATATATATATATATATATATATATGTATATATATATATATATATATATATATATATATATATATATATATATATATATGTATATATATATATATATATACATACATATATATATATATATATATATATATATATATATATATATATATATATATATATATATATATATATATATATATATATATATATATATATATATATATATATATATATATATATACATTGATATTGTCCGCTAGGAATATCTTTCAGGGAAGTTTTCCATCTCTTTATAGCTGCCTGTTATACGTTACCAATTTTGTATTCTCATCATCTAGCTTTTCTACAGTGTACAAAATAAGCAGGTGCAATTGAAATATGTATAATGGAACTGATAACCTTGAGGCCTGTTTGCAATCTATTGCCGCGTTGATGCGGTCAACTTGATAAAGTTAGCCGAGATAACTTCTCTACGATCACCTTGATAAAAAAGAACATTCTTCTTTGTATTTTCTGTTTGACAATAAGATTTTAGACTTATTGACAATAAGATTAAGTGTGGCTGCCGGCCAGGTTTTTCTTAATTTCAGCTTGACGAAAAAATGGTTGGACTGATCCTGGGCGGTCCTGGGTTGTCCATGCTCTATTCGACCTTTTAGATAAATAGGAGAAAATTGAGCTATCCGTATCCACCGGGAGGGCATAACAAACATCAATTAAATATTGTTGTTATTATAAGACAAAGCTGCATGTGGGACATTTTTTTTAGGAGTGGGGGGATGAGTCTAATCTGACTACTTTTACAGATTTTACAGCTAGAAAGAACTACCATATTGTGAAATTTTAAGTCTAATTTTACTGTTCTATTAAGATGTGTCCACTTAATATCCTTTAGTTAACCGTTTTACAGCTGCAGGAAATCCTCAAGGACCGTCATATAGGTTGTCTGAATATATACTTTGACAAAGGGCATCACTCGACAAATAATGAAAAAACAACAACAAAGAAACAAAATAATTAAGAAACCAATCAAGGGTGATTTTCAGCAAGGGAAAAAAATATGAATGGCAAAGAAGATATTTTGGCAAAGACTTCCGCTAAGCCGCCTTCAGTGCTAAAAAAAAGGTAAGCAAATAAGGTATTAAACTTTTTTGTGGGTTGGGAAGTCGACCATCAATTTCTTTTCTGACACAAATTTTTGCACAAATGTTTCATAGTTTTGGGTCAGACGCACTACGCAACCTTTCGCTATCCCCCTTTCTGGAAAATCTGGCAACCACAAATTGTCTACTTTACTTTTAAACTTCTCCATATTTGTTACACCATGTGCATCTTGGCTCCTTACTTAAGATACTAATCTCCAGCTACAATGGTTCAAGGCCCAAAAACCGTTCTTAATATCTGGTGGTGAACTTATCAGGTATAAAAAAGCGTTGGTTTAAAAATTGCATTTTTAAAATTCTTTTTTATTTTAGAACGTGTTATGAATCAAGAATTTTAATTTAAGCTTCCTTTAAATTAGGAAAAGTTAGTTCATATTGCAACGAAACTTACTTTTTTATTTTATTTTAGTATTCCGGCTGCCTGTTGATATTTTTATTAGCTGAACTTGGTCTTGCAATTTGTGCTCTGATTTATCCACACATAATAATTGGTGTAGTTGACAAACAATTAACAGACGCTGTAATCAAGGACTATAGAGAGAAACCTGATTTACAAAACTTAATTGATTTCACTCAAATAGAGGTAAGTCACTATCCTATAGCCAAAGCCTTTTTATGCTTCCAAAATGCCATTACATGCGCAAGAATCTGCCTTCTTGTCCATTAAAGAATATATGTTGAATCCACTTATGCAAGACAATGTTCCTGAAGACTGTGAACTAGGAATGAAGATCACTGACATTAGCTTAATTGAAAGTTTATCTCTGATATTTAGGAGGACTGTACTTACTCAGTAGATGCATGAATTTTCAGCCTCTTAAGTCTCTCCATCTCCCGCAGCCGGTCTTTCCCTTTGTATTGTGTCAAATCTTGTTTTTAGTTGTTTGTTTCTGCTACAGACAGTGCTTTATAAATAGCCGTTGATTCTGTTATCCTTGGTCTAAAAGACTAATACCGTACAAATCCATGGGTTTTCCCCATGTTTGTCTTAAGCCTTTTGCGCCCTTGTAGTCTTCTTTATCAAATAAAATAGCTCTTACTTGAACCTTAGGATTGTTTTGAAAACCACTTCGTAGAAGTCTATGTAAACAGTTTAGGTGTTGACCAAAGTAATTGCTTTCCAGCCAAGAAAATGTGATTAAGACAGGTTTGAGTTTTCTCTCCAATTCTCCCAAGTCAGGAATATTTTCTTAATGCAACATCTTTTGAAAGGCTTGGAACGACAGTTCTAGTGAAAATGAGTTGTTTGATAACTAAGAAATATTGGAATTGAAAAGCGTCGATTGATGCATATGATATGCCTTGATAAGACAATTTTCATCGCTTACTGTTAAAGAAGAACAGGATCAGAAATCAATTTTTTAGAGGGCTGGTTTTGAAATTATGTTGGTTTTCTGTGAATGATTAATTTAAAAAAACAAAGTTTTCCCGAGGGAAGTTAAGAGCGAAGTTGAAACTTAAAAGGTGCAAAAATTAGTACTTCACAGCCAATCTAATATATATATATATATATATGAATAAAACTAGTACATATAAACCAATTAATTATGTTTCCCTATGCTTTTAGGATTACTGAAAATTAGCGCTATACTGAAAACACAAAAGTTGATTATAAAAAACAGGAATATTGATTAGGGAGTCAAAAATGAGTATGTTGCCTGAGAACAATAAACGAATCGATAAAGGTTTTCATAGTCTTACACCAGTTGTGACATAAGTCACTTTCAGTATACAATTAAAATTATCTTAAAAACGTAAGCGTAAAATTCAATATTTGCATAATAAGCGCGAAGTAATTGAACAACTTATCGAAATATTCGATTGATTTACCAGGACAGCTATAATACCAATAGTGAGTAATATACAGTCTTAAATTGTAAGAAATATGCTTTAATATTACTTGAAATGAAGGTCAAATAAGACATAATGTGAACTCTGGAAATGCGATTATTTCATAGTTGTAGCCGGAGCTGCAACCTAGTAAAGAGTGAACCACAACCCATAGTAACCAAAGTTAAAAAATGCGGTTTGAAAAAAACTGCCTAGTGAAAAAAATTGCCAACTGACACTGACTCAGGAATGATAACTATTACTTCGGTTCGTTTTAAAAGTAAAAGTTTATTGCGAAAAGACATTTATGATGATTTCGAAAGAAGTCTCAAACCACTTGAAAATGGCATCAGATCAAAATGAAAAGTGTACCATTGGAATCAGCATGATCCAAAACTTTAAACAGGGAAATTACAGTCCCCCTCCTTGAACAACAAGGCAAATCTTTTTCTTTGTATTGGTAGCACTGATCTGTCTCCCGTTTTTTTCTTATTTTTTTCAGCAGGTCTAGGGGGCTACCATTACATCATATACAGATGCTTAATGGCTTATTTAAAAGCTATTTCTCATATCTACGGGCTTTTTATAAATTCCACCATCTGCAACTCCTATATTACACTAAAATGGCACTTTTTGTGCCATTTCTAAAGAGGTCATGCTAGAGGGCTGTCAAAATATCGTAGACAGATTTTATCTAGCTCATATGAAAGATGTTGCTCATATCTACGTCTTCCTTATAAAATCCACCATTTGCAAGTTCCAAATGGCACTATTGATGCCACGTCAAGTGGAAAAACTGGGGCTAGTGGGCATACAGAACTTCTTAGAGAGATGTTTAATAGCTCATTCGAAAGCTATTGCTCCTATCTACGTGCTTTTTATCTGTTCTACCATCCGTAAGTGCCATATAGCACTAAAAAGCTTGGAAGTATAAAACGGTACCATTTTAATAGTTATGATCTAAAATCTTTAACTGGAGATTTACAAGAACTCCTCCCGTACACTGCACCTCCCACCCCCTTCGTAAGTCTCATTAGTCCGTTGCGAGAATTCACTATGCATTTTTTAACGCGGTCAGCCGACCTTGGGGCTCGTAAAATGATTTTTAAAATATCGAATGCTCTTAAGAGGAAGACATTCATAGAAGAACAAATAATTGAATCTCAGAATTCAAAATAACTATTCCTTGCCGTACCCCCTACCCTCCTTATGTTCCCAAAAGTTGAGCTTCGCCAAATATTGTTTAATACTCTCACTCTTTAGAATAGAAGCTTTTATTAACTTCATGTTCTATAATAGCCCATTACAAATGTATTTGATGAATAAGATTGAATAACTATGCTTTTGGTGATGACATAGCTCTCCATAGTCTTTGGGAAAAGGGTTGTAAGTTTCACAACTTAGTCATACAAGAACAAATAGATTGACTTCGATCATAAGCCGCCGTAGTTCAGTTACTAGCGCATTAGTCTTTGAATCACAATGGTTCAGTTCAGTTTCTTATTCAGGCATTTTTATTTCGATCATGGTTTTCTGCCGTATGTATGATTATTGTCATTTAGTTCACTATTTTTGTTAATTCTTTGTGAATTGTGAAATGTTCCGTACACTACTTTTGGAACGCATTACGCCCCTGACCCCAAACCAGGGTTCTGGAACCACTCAAAGTTGTATCTTTAAAGAAGGATACTGATTGTTATACTTATTTATTCATATTATTTCCTTTTTTTTTTACAAATTAATAGACAGAATAAAACTATTTGTAATGTAAATAGAGAAATCATAGCACTAAGAACCTATTAGCTTTTTTTTTCTCTTATGTTTTTCTGGTTGTCAGGTTACTTTCCAACTTTTTCTTGTTTATTGCTGTTCGACACCTGTATGTCTAATGTTTTTTGGTGTTTGTCAGGGGGAGGTGGAGATGTTTCGTGAAATAACTTAAACATCCCAAAATTTTGCTTAGGTTTTAAAAACCTTAAAAATCTTCTTTAGAAAAATAGTTTCTCTTTCCCAACTGTTGAGGTTCTCCTTCAAAAATTGCGTACACCATCTTGTGTAGCATCTTGTAGATCATTGCTGTGTTGCTTCTGCATTAAATTAAAATTAAAAACGGGCAAAGACTAATTAAAAAAAGAAGTTTTTTGAGGCGAAGTAGAACCTAAAACGAGCAATAATTATTGCTTTACAGTCCATCTAACATTATTAATAAAGCCAGTACACATAAACCAAATAATCATATCTCCCTGTGTTTGTGGGATTAAAGAAAACTAGCGCTTTATTGAAAACACAAAACAATTTAGGAGTTTTAGTATAGTAAAAGTAAACCGATTGAGGTGACTTTTTACAGTATACAAATAAAGCATTTTTTCTGTTAATAATATAGTGTATTTCTTACAATATAAGATTGTTTTTTACTCACTATTGGTATTATAGCTAGTGAGACCAAAATGTTACCTGATAAATCAATCCAATATTTCTGTATGCTGTTCAGTGACTTTGCAGTTATTAAAAAAGTGTTTATTTTTATGCTTATGTTCTTAAGATAATTTAAATTGTTTACCGAAAGTTAGTGATATCAGAGCTGGTGTAATACCATGAAAAGCTTTATAGATTAGTTTATTGTTGTCAGGCTACGTACTCTTTTTTAACTAATAAATCAACATTCTTGTTATTGCACTTGGTATTTACCAAGTGACATATAGCGATCGCAATTTCTGTCGGTCTGTCTGTTCCGGTTTTGCTAGCTTGGGCACTTCCAGTTCCAGATAAGCTAGGACGATGGAATTTGGCAGGTGTATCAGGGACCAGAAGAGAATAAATTAGAAATAGTCTTCTCCCCGATTCAACCATCTGGGGGGGGGGGACTGGAGGACGGTTAATTCGGAAAAATTAGAAAAAATGAGGTATTTTCAACTTACGAACGGGTGGTGAGATCGGAGAGATCGTGATGATAGTTGGTGAGAAGAATAAGCACAAGTCCTAAATACGTGATTGACACAACCAATTCGAATGTACTCTCTTTGCGGGAGTTGGGTGGGGGGGGGGGGTAATTTGGAAAAATTAGAAAAAATGAGGTATTTTTAACTTACGAACGGGTGATTGAATCTTATTGAAACGTGATATTTAGACGGATATCGTGTCTCAGAGCTCTTATTTTAAATCCAGACCAGATCTGGTGACATTGGGGGGGGGGGTTTGTAGGGGAAAACCGGAAATCTTGGAAAATGCTTAAAGTTTAGAGATCGGGATGGAACTTGGTGGGAAGAATAAGAACAAGTCATATATACGCGATTGACATAACCGGACTGAATCCGCTCTATTTCGGAAGGTTAGGGGGGTTACTAATAATTAGAAAAAATGAGGTATTTTTAACTTACGGACGGGTGATCGGATCATAATGAAATTTGTTATTTAGAAGGACCTCGGGTCTCAGAGCTTTTATTTTACTTCCCAACCGGATCTTGTGAGATTGGGGGAGGGGGTCGAAGGGGGGAACCGGAAATCTTGGAAAACGCTTATAGTGGATGGTCGGGGCTGAAACTTGGTAGGAAAAATAAGCACAAGTCCTAGAGTCCTCGATCGCAATTTAAATTTATGTCGGTCTGCTTGTCTCTCTGTCGGTCCCGGTTTTGCTAGTTCAGGCACTTTCAGATAAGCTAGGATTTGATATTTAGAAGGATCTCGTGTCTCAGAGCTCTTATTTTAAAACTCGACCGGATCTGGTGACATTGGGGGGGGGGGTGAGTTAGAGGGGGGAAACCGGAAATCTTAGAAAACGCCTGAGAGTAGAGAAATTGTAATGTAACTTGATGGGAAGAAGCTCTTGGCTCTTCCGACCTCGTCACAAGTGCCATATGAGTTCTTCCCTAGTTTTCTATAATCCTACAAACCTAGGGAAACATTTGGTTTATTTGTACTAGCTTTATTCATATATGTAAGATAGAATGTGAAGCAATAATTTTTGTTCGTTTTAAGTTTCAACTTTACGTTTTACTTTCAAATTAATCTCTCTAAACAACAGTGAATTTCAAGCTATGGTACAAATTCTAAAGCTAGTCTATAGTTCTTATGTTATCAAGATGGCTTTACTTCGAACTTGTATGCAAACAAATCATGACATGTCCTTTTCAGAAACAAAACGAGAGCAAGGCATTGAACTGAGCCACTGTACAGAAGTGATTCCAAATTAAACGTAAAAAACGCAACAATCCTAAAATGGATTGTTGCTTTATCTTAAAAGGGATTGATCCTAAAAGGGACTGACAATACGTTTGATTTTACTGTGCAAAAACGCCTATATTATTTTGTGTTTTCAGTAAAGTGCTAGTTTCCTATAACCCCAGAAACAAAGGAAACATAATTGGTTGGTTGATTTGTACTAGTTTTATTGATATGTATTTTATAGGCTGTGAAGTAATTATGTTTCTGACATAATTGAATTAAGTTTTATGTTTCAGCCTCGCTCTTTACTTCCGTCAGAAAAACTTTTTTTTTAATTAATCTTTTTTTCTGTTTTTATTAAAATTTAATGTAGAAACAACGCTGCCATGATATTTTTTATTTATACAGAATAATGTATGTTCGTTCTAAGTTTAATGTCACTAGTTTCAGTTGAAAACTTATTTTTCATATAATTTCTAATTATCACTGATCTAGGGGAGATAAGACACGTCTAGAAATATGCAGACAACCTTGACAGCTACGAAAAACTTTCAGTCTATAACATAAAGTTAATTATCCATACTTCACAAAACAATACATGTTTTTCGGGAGCGTTTGTTTTTCGATGAACAAAAAGCTGTTTTTACTCGGCCAACTTCGCCTGAAAAAGTTATAATGAAGACAGGGCTTTTTAAATCGCCTACAGACTAGCAGAAATTAGAAGGCTACTGTAACAAGAGAGCTGTTTAAGGGCTCATTTAAAAGCTCATACTTATACCTAATCACTTTTTATAAATATGACTTGATAGCGCATTCCCATTAAGTGCACATTAAGTGCGGTTGTTTTTTTTTCATTTTTCAAATGAAAAAAGTGCCTTTTCCAATGAAATGAGCCAAAAAGGTGTTTTTCAAAATCTAAGCAGGAACAAAAACTGAGGGGACAAGGACGTCACTTCCCCTCAATTACCACCGTTAAAACTAGCACACAGACTTCATCGCTGAGTGAAGTTTGAAGGTTCGATTCAAAACTGTTGATCATTCAAGCTTAAGTTTTGGTAGGTTTTCAGGTGAAAAGTTTTTAGTTTTTCTTATTTTGTTTTCGCAATAATCTTTTACTTTTAAGATGAGTCGGCGATTTATGAAACTTATTAAGAGGGCCTGGAAGGGGAGTATATGTGAGGGATTCTTATAGACCTCCAGTTAAGGGGTTTGGACCACAATTATTGGAATGGCACCGTTTTATGCCTCCAAACTCTTCCACTTAAGAAGTGGCACCAAAAGTGCCGTTCTTAGTGCTGTATGGCACTTATCGATGGTAAAATCGATAAAAAGCACGGAAAGATGAGTAATATGTTTAAGATGAGCCTTCCCGGGCTATTCTTTCAAGAATTAGTGCGATAATCTTGAATTCAAGAATTCAAGATTATCTGAAAAGTAATCGTAAAAAGGCACAAACCATGATTGAAAACAAATCCAAGTTAGAATCAAACGCATGGTAGTCTAATTTGAAGTCCAGCGCTGTACTAACAGAACCACGCCTCTAATAATGTAATTTAATATGTTGTTGTTTGTAGGACTTTAATTGCGTAGCTAATTAAGGGGGCCTGGAGAAGGAACATGCCGGAGGTGCTCTTGCAAGTTAAGGGTTTTGGAGCATAATTATTATAATGATACCGTTTTATACTTCCAAGATTTTTCACTTAAGAAGTGGCACCAAAACTGCTGTTTTCAGCGCTATATCTCACTTACGAATGGTAGAATTGATAAAAAGCACGTAGATATGAGCAAAAGTTTTCAATTGAGACATTAAACATCACTCTAAAAATTTCTGGCAGCCCATTAGCCTTAGCTCTTCCAACTGAGACATGACACCAAAAGTGCCATTTTTAGTGCCATTTGAAACTTGCAGATGGTGGAATTTATAGGAAGAATGTACATATGAGCAATATTTTTTATATCAGCTATCAAATATCTATCTAAGATGTTTTGGTAGCCTGATAGCCCCACCCCTTTGAGAAACATCATTAAAAGTGCTTTTTGGTGCCACATGGCACTTCAAGACGGCGGAATTTATATATAGCTTTTGAATGAGCTCTTGATCATCTGTTCTAGCAACCCGCTAGGCCTAGAAAAAAGAAGAAAATAAGACTGTTTTAGTGTTTTTTAACTTTTGGTTACCATTGGCTGTGGTTTGCTCTTTACTAGGTTGCAGCGACCGCTGCAACTGTGATTCCATTTTAAAAACGATTGACATTCCGTATGCTTAGGGTAGTAATTGTAGCGCTTGGCAGCGAATACATTGGGTAAAGTTTATTTATTTTTGAATTTGGATCTTTTACAGAAAGTTAAACATTCGTTTGAGATTTAGCCTTGGATTTCAAAACAATTAATGATAAAGACAGAGATAATATTTATTTCCAGAAAGCTGTCTAAGCTCTGAGAATGCCGAATTTGCATCATACATCACCCAAAAACTTAAAATCTTTGGGAATTGCTAAATTAAATTTAAAATAAATAAAACTTAATATGAAAGGTATTACTAGGGAAAAAGAACTTATCCCTGGATTATGGAGAACACTATTAGCTGTGCACAATGAATTTTTTGTCCTCCTTTGAACAGTACTAACAAGAATTACTTTGTGAAGAAAAGAGAAATAAGGGACGTTTCCTTCATTAAATGTAATTGTTTGGCTTCTTTTTTGAACTGCCTGGATCTGCCTGACAATTCCTAGGAGACACCAGGATGCCAATTAGGGCAGGTGCGCTCAAGTATCGGGTGCATAAGGGAGAGGAAAATTCCCAACAGTGAAATTTGGGACACTTAAGTCTACCAAAGAGTTTAAGAAGGGACGAGTAGCATTTGTTAGAAGATCTCGTTTAAAATCATTTTAGGTTCTAACATCCACAATTTCTTAGTACTAACCGACATTTTAGGGGAGATTAGATATTTCAATGAGCGAGATTCAAGCAACTTCATTATTAAAATTACTGACTTTAAAGGATTAACTCTCATATAGTTGGAAACAGTTTCATCTTGTATTTTGCAGGAAACTTGAGTGACTTTTATTTATTCGTTATATCTAGAAGAGAAGAGAGAAATGCTCTCTGGTTTGAAGTAGAATTTTTTTAGCTCATAATCTTTTTGAATAATTACTATTAGCAGTGTCTCTGGGCTTTTCTGTGGGATGGAAATCAACCCTGTTCTGGGTATTCCCACAAATATATCGTATATTTCTTTAAAATTTATTTTTTTAATATTATATTAATATTTCTTATATTGTAATTTTGTTGGTTTAGTGTTGTATAATGCTATGTTTTATTAATATCAAGGAGCAGAATCTGCATAAACATCTCCTTATGCTGTCAGGAATTTATGTATAATCCTAGTCTTAGCATATACTAAGTGAATTTTTTCTTTGTTGGTCAGGTCGAGGGCTAAAATATTTAATTCTAACTGAATTTTCGTACGCCAAAGTTGAAAAATAACACCCATTCCTTTGGGTGTCGGGGAATGTCGACGAGAGCAGGACTGTAAGAATTGTGTAAGTATGGCAGTTGCTATGAGTTTTTTTTTACTCCATAAAATTACAACATGTCTTCTAAATACTACCTAGTTTTGCACTTTTCGATATTTTTTTTTTGTGATTCGTTGGAGGAAGCTGCTCCCTTGCCTTCCCCAATGAGAATTCCTATTACTCTGTTGATGTCTTCAGTTAATAAAGGAATACAAGTTAATTAATTAAAGGCTTAATGGAGCTATTTATTTTTTTTGAAAAATTTTTTTTGTGGAAAAAGTTTTAAAATTAATTTCTTTTCGTTTTTTGTTGACATTGTCTTGGAAAAAATAATATTTTACATTTTTTCAGTTTTCATGGTTGCAACGGGAGCTGCAACCGAGTAAAACCACAGCCTATAGTAACCAAAAGTTAAAAACACGTTTTAAAAAAAAAAAAAACTGAAAACTGCCTAGTGAAAAAATTGCCATCTGACACTGACTCAGGAATGGTAACTATTATTTCGGTTCATCTTGAAAGTAAAAGTCTAATGCAAAAAGAAATTTATGGTGATTTCGGAAAAAAGTCTAAAACCCCTCGAAAATGGCGTCAGATCAAAATGAAGCGTGTACCATTGGAATCAGCATGGTCGAAAACCTTTTACAGGGAAATTAAAGTCCCCCTTCTTGAACAGGGAAAACCACTTTCTGTGGTAGCTCTGATCTGTGTCCTGCTTTTTTTCTTTTTTTTTTCTTTTTCTTAAGGCCTAGTAGGCTACCTGAACATCATAGAGAGATGCTGAACGGCTCATTCGAAAGCTATTTCTCTTATCTACGCGATTTTTTAAGTTCCGTTATCTGTAAGTTTCCTGTGGCACTAAAATGACACTTTTTATGCCATTTCTAAAGGGGTAAAAGCTGGTTGGTTACCAAAACATCTAGACAGATTTTTTATAGCTCATATATAAAAGATATTGCTCAAATCTACGTTTTCCTTATAAAATCCACCATCTTCAAGTGCAAAATGCACTATTGGTGCCATGTCTCAAATGGAAAAGCTGGGTCTAGTGGGCATTCAGATCTTCTTAGAGAGACGTTTAATGGTTCATTTGGAAGCTTTTGCTTATACCTACGTGCTTTGTATCAGTTCTACCATCCTTAATTGCCATATAGCAATTAAAACGACACTTTTGGTGCCACTTTTTAAGTGAAAAAGCTTGGTAGTATAAAACGGCACAGTTGTAATAGTTATGGTCCAAAACCCTTAACTAGAGATTTATAAGAACCCCTCCCATATACTCCCCCTCCCAGCCCCCCGAGTAAGTCTCATTTGTCCGTTGGGAAAATCCACTATGAACTCTTTAATACGGTCATCCAACGTTGGGGCTCGCAAAATGTTTTTTAAAATATCGAGTGTTCTTAAAATGTTCATGAAATTCATAGAAGAACACAAAATTGAACCTTAAAATTATAGAAGCTTTTATTAACTCAATGTTTTATAATAGCCACTTACGAATGTTTTTGCTGAAAAAGATCCAATAACTCTGCTTTTGGTGAGAACATAGCTCTCCATAGTCTTTGGGAAAAGGGCTTTAAGTTACATGATTCGTTCCTACAAGAATTTAAAAAAAAAACTAGTTTTTTGACTGAAAGTAAGGAGCAACATTAAAACTTAAAACGAACAGAAGTTACTCCGTGTATGAAAGGGGCTGTTCCCTTTTCAACGCCCCGCTCTATACGCTAAAGTTTGACTCTTTCTCTCAATTCTACTTTATTAAACAGTAAAAAACTTAAACAGTCTTCTGGTAAAAAATACGAAATTCCACATTTTTATAGATAGGAGCTGGAAATTTTTGCAATAGGGTTCTCTGATACGCTGAATGCCATGGTGTGATTTTCGTTAACATTCTATGACTGTTTTCCCCTATTTTCCAAAATATGAAAAATTTTCTCAGGCTCGTAACTTTTGATGACAAAGACTAAATTTGATGAAACTTATATGTTTAAAATCAGCATGAAAATCCGATTCTTTTGATGTATCTTTTAGTATCAAAATTCCATTTTTAAGAGTTTCGTTTACTATTGAGCCGGGTCGCTCCGGCTCAATAGGCATATGGTTCTGGAAACACTTAAAGTTGTATCTTCAAAGAAGGATTACATATTGTTTATTTATTTATTCACATTTCCTTTTTTTAATATTTAATAGACATAATAAAACTATATGCAAGGTTCATAGAACTAAGAACCTATTAGAATTTTTTTTCTGTGATATTTTTCTGGTTGTCATGTTACTTTCCAATTTTTGGAAAGTAATTCTAAATCAGGGTTTTTGTAATGTTCATTTATATAATGGAAATTTATTTATTTTATTAAAAATTTGCATAGTGTGCAATTACAATTTTAATTAAAATGTTCAAAATACTCTTTATTTGCAAATTTTGTTATTGAATTTTGCCAGACTCTGAAGTTAATCTGAGCAGAAAATTGACCAGAAATATCAAGATCGATAAATCGATTATCGTATATGGAAAATAAAAATATCGATATATCAATATATCGTTTAATTAAGATATCGCCCAACACTACCCGATCTAACTTCTAATTTCCATAAAAGGAATAAAGGTATTTCTGTAAAATATAATTCATATTTGCTATATGACAAACCATATCCTTTATGAATAGCTTTTTTATATTCAAATTTCTATGAGAGATTAGAGAGAAAGAGAGAAAAAAATATTGATCTCTATTCTTTGCTGCGATTTTTTACCATAATGCCTCTTATTGCTTAATCTTTTATATCTCAATTAGGGACAACAATCTTAGGAATTTAGAAGAAGTTCGGTTCATTCAGCATATACGCTGGTCTCCAAAGCCTTCTATCAAATAGATTGTTATA
Source organism: Artemia franciscana (assembly GCF_032884065.1). Lineage (NCBI taxonomy): Eukaryota > Metazoa > Arthropoda > Branchiopoda > Anostraca > Artemiidae > Artemia > Artemia franciscana. The sequence goes on from NC_088870.1 coordinate 27,533,083, forward strand.
ATTAATGCTGGTGATTTCGGGAGATCCAAAAAGTTTGAATTATCTACGTTTCATTCTAATTAGCTTTTCTCCTATGTGTGTCAGATTAATACAATACCTTTTATGTTTTCACTTTATTTATATTTGTGTGCTCTTTTTTTTCTATCTGTCGATATATATTTTTAAACGCACAAGTTGAAATTTTTTTTTCTATATCGGATAGTAGGCTACATCTTACAGTGATTAAAGCAGCAACTGCCAAAAAACGTGATCATGTGTTTCTGTGTACCAATTAACATTAAAAAAAGGGTTTAAGAAAAAGACAAAAGCCAACACCAGGCTATTAAGAATCTAGATTTTGTGTCCAGACACTGTGGTACAAAAAGTTGTGCCGTTGCTTTTGATTTTATTTATTTTTTTGTCATAGTATAGGGTTTGCAAAAATATCACTATTAGTGCGTCTCTACGATGCGCAGTTAGGTCTGCTACATTTGAGAATAGAAGTGACACACCTAAAAGAAAAGAAAAGAATCCGGCACCAAAGAGCTCCCAAACACAATTTGAAATAGTAATTGTAAGGGACTAACAAGTTCATTTGAACCAATATTAAAATGAAGTGTGCTAATACCATAAATATTATATGATTACGATATTAGACTAAAATAAATAAAAAAACACTTTTTTCTACTGAAAGTAAGGAGGGACATTCAAACTTAAAACGAACAGAAATTATGGCGCATGTCAAAGGGGTTTTCCCTCCTCAGTGCCTTAATTTTAACGCTAATTTCTTACTTTTTGCTCCAATTATTTAAGAATGACTTCGAAAACACAAGGGTTGTTTAATTAGAATCATAATCTTTTTTAGAAGTTCAAAAAAAAAACTAGAGTTAAAAGCGAGGTATTGAGGAGGGATGACTCCCTTCCGTTAATTTTTTGCTTTTTCAGGCCCTCTCATAATAAGAGAGGGCCTAGGCTCCTAATGAGTATTTGCATGGGTAAATACAAGGATGGGACGGTTTTCAGAGATGATGATCATTCTCAAAGCGTTTTTTTTTTTTTTTTTTTTTTTTTTTTTTTTTTTTTTTTTTTTTTTTTTTTCGAATATTAAACTTGAATATTGAAAGCGAGGTTTGGAGTAAAGAAAAGTTACCCTTGTTTGCTCTTCAGAGAGAGCCTTGGATCAAAGAGCTTGTAGTAGCAAACTGTAAGTAAAGAGTGAGCCTTTTCAATACAAACCTTTGTTTTGTGTTGATTGGGCAATTCCATCCTCGCTGTGAATTCCCCCCAGAAAATTTCTTGCCTATGATTCCGCCTGAAAAATACTCCTTAGCATACTTTCAGTTGAAAGTAGGCAGGGGGAATCCCCCTGTGTGGAAAATACTTCCCAGAAATCCCCCTCCCAATGGAATGTTTCTCCCGCAGAAACGTTTTCCATGGAGAATTTCCCCTGGTGAAAAATCCCCCATGGAGATTTCCTCCCATGGGAAATTCCAATCGCAACTTAAAAATCCCCAAGAGAATTCTAACTCTGCCAAAAAATTCCCCTTGACAATTCCCCCAAAGCATCTCCACATGTAAAATGGGGTCGCCAACGAGAAGATAAGACAGATAAAACAAATTTCGTTTGCGAATTCTTGCTAGTTCTCCCTGTATAAACTTTTCCATGGAAAGTTCACCCCAGGAACTGTGGAAAAAAGTTCACCCCATGAATGTAAGACTCTTCGTGTAGAAAATCCATCCCCAAAGAATCCTCCCGTGGAAAGTGTTCGTATATTTCCCTATAATAAGTACTACATGTAATAATGTACAGATTTCACAACGTGTGGTCCTTCCTCTGTGGGTTCTGGGGGGTCATGTCATCTCCTAGTCCAAACACATAGTTATTGTACCTTTCAACTATAACAAAGTGGCTATATCAAAATTTTTATTAATTGGCTTTCGGGAAAAAATGTATTGGGGCAGGGCTAGATTCCCCTCAAATTTTGTTCATTAAAAAGAGCACTAGAACTTTTAATTTCCATATAACCTAACCCTCTTGGGATATTCTGGGACCATTGTCTTGATACGATCACCCTGGAAAAAAAAGACAACGAATAAACACGTATCCGTGATACTTTTTTTTTTTGGCAAATTCAAATTTTCACGTCTTTGGAGACTAGAGCTTGGAACCTTCACAGTAGGGTTCTCTGATACGCTGAAGCTGATGGTGTGATTTTCATTAAGTTTTTTTTTTTACTTTTAAGGGGTGTTTCCCTCCTCTTTCAAAAATCCAACCAGTTTTTTAATGCTTGTACCCTTGGATGGGTAACACTAAACTTAATAAATATTATATATTTAGAATCATGATAGTAAGCTGATTCTTCTGATATAAGGAGCTCTTTTAAAACTACACAAGAACTTTTGCGTGAAGAACGAGTTATTGAGAAGGGGATAACAGAGGAAACAATAAATATGCATTGGTGAGGCTAGCAACAGCAGTGGTTAGCCATATTATGTTTGTAAATGATCTTGAACCAATATCCCAGCTATGAAATAAGCAGTGTGGTTTCAAAAGAGTAGTTTTATTTGATTCCTGATTCAAAATATAATTTTCACTTACCTGGAAATTCAATAATAGGCCAGGTAATGCCTAAGGCAGAATATTTATTATTTTTCTGAATTGGCAATATTTTGCAGTTAGAACTAATGGTATTAGCCAATAATTGGGGCTCTTGACAAGGAGGTACTTTAAAAAAATAATTTTCACTTTATAATATGTAAATAAAATTGTTTATAACACAGTTTTAAGGCACTTCTTCTTTACTTTATTCCTCCCCTCCTAACTTCTATTGTGTGGAAATATATAGCCAAATTATATGTATCTTGTGTGTTTTTCTATTTCTTGATTTGTCATCATTGATTAAATTTAAACAGTAAAAACAATAATGACACATGGTAAAATGCATGGGGCATTAGGGGACTGGAGGTAAAGTACAGTGGAAGTTAAACCTTTTCCCAAAAAATCTATTTAGTTAATCTAAAGCTTAAAGTTTTTTTCTCAAATTTTTTTGGTTTGTCTATCCTTGATCAGTTTTCAACTATGTTATGATGTCAGGTTCAGAAGTTTATGTAATCAAACAATCGTATACTAGAAAATGTATAACGTGATAGAATATTAAAGTCCTTGACTATAGAAAAGGGAAGAAAAACAACCAAAGGTTTATAGGAAATCGGAAATTTGTATTGTCAACATATTAAAAAATAGTTTTATTAATTACTTCTTGATGGATTAGTCTTGCCGCACGGCCTTCAAAAATCGTTTACACCATTTTGTGTCTCGTGGATTTCCCGGCATTATTTAAAAAACGGTCAAAAATTAAATAGCAGGTTTTTTTCAACTGAAAGTAAGGAGCAACATTAAAACATAAAACGAACAGAAATTATTCTGTATATGAAAGGGGCTGCCCCTCTCCTCAACACCTACCTCTTTACGCTTAAGTGTTTTATTACTTTAAAAAGTCGAGTTGTGACAAAGAGTCAAACTGTAGCATAAAGAGTGAGATGTTGATGAGGGGGCAGCCCTTTTCATATACGGAATAATTTCTGTTCGTTTTAAGTTTGAATCTTGCACCTTACTTTCTGTTGAAAAAAACTTTTTTTTTTATTTAATCTTTTGTTAGACACTATATCATCTCAAACTCGTTCATTTCAGTAGAGATAATCCTTGAAGCTGGTTTGCGCTGAGCAGATTTATTATTTCTTATCGAATCTAAATTTTCTTTATTGATTCCCTTGTGACAAATCTCGATAGCTAAGACTGTCCTAAACTTTGAAGTAGACTGCTGTCAAAAAGCAAGAAGTGTATAACAAAGAATTGCTAATTCTAATAGGGTTTGGCTTAAGATTTCTGTGATGGATTTGCTTTAAGATTTCCATGATTTAAGATTTTCCAAATTTCCTGAATTATTCGGACATCGATTGAATTTTTACAGCTTTTTTTCGACCGGAAAAGTTTACCATTGATTTGTTGGATTAAAAAGCCAGATGAATTATTATCAAGTAAAAGCCAGATTTCTGAACGTATTCCAGACTCAAGCCCTGTTTCTGGAAAGCAACTTCTTCTTCAGGCACTTTCCTATCGTGGTAGTACTACCGAGAATACAAAGGAATTATATTGTGACAGTACACCACTACTATTTTTACCGCGACTTTTACTGGTACTAATAGTGCTACTACTGCTACTACTAATAATAATTTTTTATTGCCCATGATGGCAACTGACGGAGTAGGAAAAATAAAAAGCAAAGATAAGACACAATGAAAATAAATTCAAAACTTAATCAATGATAAGCCTATAGAAATACATTCCGGACAGTCGAATCAAAAATGCAGACGCTTTTGGAACGTTATTCTTTTGATAGCATCTAAGAGCCTAGTGACTCAATGCCTGGTCGATACTGATGTACTGCTTTTCCAAAGGGGCAGCCGAAGAAGGTATTTTTCATATTTGTAAAAACACTTTCTAATATCAGCAATATCACTACGAGGGAAACGTTTCCGAAAAGCCGAAAGAGCAAGCAAACGCGGGACTACAAAAGCATTGTCAGGAGGTCCTAGGATACGGCGACTAACTTAGATTTCATGACAACTAAAAGGGCTTAAGCTTTCCTACTTTTATTCGCAAAAAAAATCTTTCAACAGAGTTCGTGTTGCACGCAAAGTTTTCCCAATTGGTACGCCAAGGTAAGGTAGGTGACCCTTTTCACGAACGACATGGGCACCCAGACACAAACAGACTGACTCTTGGGTATGGTGATTAGAAACCAGGAATTCATACTCCTTCGACAGTCTACGGAAATTCTCTTCTGTTCTAGTCTGCGTTCGACTAACGGTCATAATATTATAAGCGTAATTTGCTAGCGATATGTCAACCCCTCTAAATACACAAGTCATAACAGCTTCATGTTGAGGTTCAGCAATGCATTATTGCACAGGGGTAGAGAAGCCAGAGCGCCCTATCTAATACATTTCTTAATCAAGATTTGCGGAGTAAGTTCAGTAATATGAGACGATAAAATAATCTTTACTTTAGCCTTCAGCTTCTTAATCATATCCCGAAAAGACTTTACAACTGAAGAATTCATTCCATGTTTGTAAGCAGTCAGTACAATGTGGCCATGGATACCAAAGTCAAATGCTCTTTAGACATCAAGACTGGCAAAGTAATGTACTTCATAGTTTTCAACAGCATATACCAACAAATTAGTAATAAGATTATTAGCTTGATTACGGTCAACCCCTTTCCTAAACCCAGACTGATTATCTGGTGTATAAAACTTCATCGTAGTCTCATCAATAATCATTAGTTCAGATATTTTACACAGTACAGGGGAAAGAATAATCGGTCTGATTGAAGAACACTGGTTGGACGGTTTTCTCTTTTTAATTGCAGGACTAATTATGCCAGTACTAAATAGCTCTGGCACCAACTCAGTAAAAAATCCTTTGATGAAACAGTGTTAAGTGCTAAACTGAAGACGGTGAGCCAGCTTCGAGATGCTTAGGCCAAATACTATCAATGCGACGGGAATTCTTTTTATGGAGCTTAGAAATACAGCTAATCACCAGCGAACGTGTGACGATAAAACTGAGGTCATTGCGGGACTCGAGCAGACATTTCTCAAGCTCCTTCTCATAAACACTTTTCAAAACCACATCAGGTTCCAAAAATTGGAACGCTGAAGCAATTACACCACTGGTCACTTGTAAGGACAAAATCGCTGCATGATTCGGATTTATGATGCTTTAACATTTTTACACAAAGTTTGGGTTATTACGTGCCTTGTAAGACATTGTGGCGATAGAATTTGCTTGATGCTATCTAAGAGCTTTCGCAAAGCGTCCCTTTGTGTAGAGGTGGCCTTCGTTCATTACACTGGTACGTGGAATATCACACTCTTTCCAAATATGAAACTAATATTTGACTTGACACACGACTTAGCGATCTTTCCAGGTCCAACTCGCACTCTACGGATTGCTATATTTACCTTTTCAGCAATGCGTAGGTGATGCACAAGGTCCAACTCGCATTCTATGGACCGCTGCATTTGCCTTTTCAGCAGTGCATAGGCCATGCACAATTTCAGCATAATACGTGTTGAGTAAAATCTGATTTTCAAAGACACTAATTCCAGACTTCTGAGACAGGAGCTGGAACGCTACTTTGATTTTTTCCGATGATAGTATCACTTACGCTTTGGAAAGTAGGCAGGTCAATTTTAACCTGTCACAGATTTCATGCCACTTGCATGATTGGAATCACTTGATTGGACAGGGTCAGTTGGAGTTAACACGAAGGGGAAAGTGCTTCTGATTGGCAGGTGATCTGAAGTCTGGAATGAAGTAATAACAGAGGTTTTCGAGTTTGGTAGTATTTTAGCAAAGCAATACATGAAATCAAGAGAACACGTGCTGCCAGAATTATGAATGTGTGCAAATTTAAGCTCATTTTCTACTGGGACTAGCTGTGGGCACATGCTTCTCATAATATTTGCTCTACAAGTGGGCACATGCTGATAATATTACACAGTTACTTATATATCGCGATTACCCTTACCACAACTATTCATACCATGACTCTTCTGTGAACATGGCTACGGCTACCAAAGTTACTGCTGCTACTGATACTTTTTTGATTAAAATCAGTCTATTCAAGAAAAGAAAAACTATAGAACAACTTGATAGGGAATAGCTAACCACCAAGCTCCTAGGAGCCTTTGCGGCAAAAATAAACAAGGAATTTCAGTATAAAATGACACAAAGAAAATAATAATAACGGTAAACTGAGAGGAGAAACATTAATGGTTACAGACCGTTGCAATTTTGTAGGTGTAACATTCTAGTTATACCCAATACAGTAGTTGGTCTTAAAATGGTCCATTAGTTAACATGGTATTCACATAATGGTATGACGGCTAGCCTTATTGATTATGTTACTATGAACCGAAGACTTGCAGGATCTGCAAAAGATATATGGGTATATAGTAGTGATGTTATTGATGTTAAAAGTTAAGATAACCATCTAGTAGTGTCTAGGGTTAGTCTAAAGTTGAAAGTTAGGAAGGGTAACAACCTTCCAGGAAGCTATGACGTTGGGTGACACCAGGATTAGAACCTGAGAAAAGCTTTCCAGGAACAGTCGAATACTAAACTAAAGTGTCTAACATTTGACGGTATAAAAGATGGACCGAATTTTTTTTGTAAAATAGTTTATGAAATTGCTGATGGTGTCTTAGGGAGGATAGTTGGAAACGCAGCAGGAATATTATTGAAAATGACTTATGTTTAATAGAGAGTAGAGGGACTTGTATACGTATGAAATGTACACGAAAGGCATGTAAGGAAAGCGGTGAAAGTATGAATGTATGAACTAAGGGGTTGTAGAGTAGAAGTCATGGGTAAAGTGGCTGGAGATGCGGAAAATGTAGCTAAACGTCACAATAGTAAAATACTGTTCTGCCATATTAAAAAATTGAGATGGAATAGTCAATCTGGACTTGTTCTAGTTAAAAATAGGAACGGGGCCATTATCAGTAATAAGAAAAGAGTTAAAGAGAGATTGGCAAAACATATTGAGAATATGCTAAACCGTGATAGAGTTACAGAAAAAGATATAGAAAGTACTTGAAAAGTTTGTGACACTTTTGGATTGATGGAAGATTTATTTTGTGAGGAAGAATCAGTGACAGCACTAAAAGGATTAAAAAATGATAAGGCCTCAGGTGCTGATAGTGCGGTAAATGAGTTTTCTTTAATATAGTGACTGTGAAGTTAGTGATAAATCACTGAAGATTATCAGTATGATTTTTGAAAAAGGAGAAACACCTTGCAATTTTAGGAAAACTAATTAAAAAACTCTATAAGTAAGGTAGGCTACAAGAGTGACCGTGGTAGTCATAGAGGCATTACCCTGGTTTCTGCAGGAAGTAGATTGCATAGTATGATGATACTCATTTTAGACTTAGAGATCTAAGTTTCAAGAGAACAGTTTGGTTTTAGGAAGGGGAAAAGATGCGTCGACCAGAGCTTCACATTTAGGTTAATAATTGAGAATTGGCTGAGTAATCAAACTGCTTTAGTCCTCAGTTTTATAAATTATGAGCAAGTGTTTGATTCAGGGGCAGGAGACCTTTAGCGAAAGTCCTATCCTTGCATTATATACCAGATAAACACATTTAAGGGATTAGTACTATTTATGAGAATAATGTTGCTGCGGTTAAGGCAGCAAATGAGGTTAGTTGCTGGTTTTGCGTTGAATCAGGAGTTAAACAGTGTTGCGTTTTATCCTCGCAACCTTGCAAGTTTAAACGCGTATGGAATACGGATCATTTTGATGGACTTTGTTTTAAGGAGCACAGCAGAGGCAACGGGAGACCACAGAATCAATTAAAGATGCAAGACTCTCCTGGACTTAGATTATGCTAACTATTTGTGTATCCCAGATGAAAATATTAACAAAATGGAAGAATTTTCGGGAGTTTTGAGAACTCTATGTGCAAAAATAGGTTTGAGAATGAACTCTAAGAAGACTTAGTCGTTAAGACTCGGAATAAGTGAAGGTGAAGAGGTGATATTGGGTAACGCGAAGATCGATTAATTGGACAGCTTCACTTATCTAGGCAGTATTTTTTGTAAAGTCGGTGGGAGAAGTAAAGATGCTAGAAATAGGATTGGCAAGGCCCTTGGTGTCTTTTTGCAGTTTAAAAAAGTTTGGAAGAATAGGAAGATAAGTCGGCGTACCAAGATCAGAATAGTGTAATCTACAGCGATGACAGTGTTCAAGCATGGCCCTGAAGCGTGGACGCTCTGAAAGACAGAAGGGGACCTACTAAATATTTTCCAGAGGAATTGCTTACGGATCGTTTTGGGTACCCGACTGACTGACCGTATATAAAACAGTAAGCTATACAAATAAAATGGACCATCTCAAAATTTTGAACCAGTGACTCTGGAAAAAAATGAGCGGGGAAGGGGGCCTAGTTGCCCTCCGATCTTTTGATCACTCAAAAAGAGCACTAGAACTTTTTATTTCCATTCGAATGAGCCCTCTCGCGGAATTCTTGAACCACTGGGTCGATACGATCACCCCTGGGAAAAAACAACAGAAGAAATAAATAAACACGCATCCGTGATGTTTCTTCTGGCAAAAAGTACAAAATTCCACATTTTTGCAGATATGAGTTTGAAACCTATACAGTAGGGTTTTCTTACACGCTGAATCTGATGGTGTTATTTTCATTAAGATTAAATGACTTTTAGGGATGTTTTACCCCTTTTTTGAAAATTAGGCAAATTTTCTCAGGCTCCTAACTTATATGTTCAAAATCAGCATAAAAATCCGATTCTTTTGATGTATCTCTTGGTATTAAAATTCCGTTTTTTAGAGTTTTGGTTACTATTTAGCCGGATCGATCCTTACTTATACTTCGTTGCTACGAACTGCTTTATAAGAGATCGCAGGGCAAGCAGCCCTTCTCCAAAGCCCATTGATTTTCTAAACACATTTACCCAAATTTTGAGGCAGCCCTTTTTTAGCATAGTAGAGCGGTCCAGCAACTATGTCTCTCGGGACAGCCTATTGGGCATGTCAGCTACCCAAAATTATGCAATTAGCCAATGAAGCTTTAAAACAAAATGTTGCTTTAAAACTAAATCAAAAGGCATTGTGTGTACGGTTGCCAATAAGACACCTCAGCAATATATCGAGAACGAATGGGGGTATTTAGGTAAAACGCCCGGGGCTACTACTATTATTACTTCTGCTCCTACAATTTAAATAAACAAAAAGAGTGTAAGTGCATCCAGGTTGTCAAAGAGCATAGATAGAATCTTTTGTCAATAACATTATGTTTAGTTTTTTAATTAAAATACACAAAATAAATTACATTCTAAAATGTTTTCACTTCTTTTTACTTTAATAAAAAAGAAATTATAAAAGCTTTAAGAAAAAAAAGCAGTAAAGCCCAAAGTATATTCTGGTCTTGAGAAGGGATGGGGGTTGTCAGCTTAGTGATCGTGCCATCTTTGAGACCTTATTCCGTGAAATTTCCCAGTTAAATCGATATTCCCAACTCTCTGATCAGTTCACCAGTGGATTTTAAAAGTATCACCAACTCCTTTCTTCACTAGATCACCAACTAGTTGTACGTATGCTTCTTCCGAGAAACAGGACTAAGGAGCTATTCTTCTTCAGGATATACGATATTCTGGGCTGAACTTTGCTCTCGAGTTTTGCATTTGAAAAGGACATTATGTTAATTATTGAAAAAAAGACAGTCATAGAAGCTTGTCGGTAAAACCCCTCAAAGTTTTTGGCTAGTAACGTCCCTGATTGTGACTGAGACTTTGTCTCGGAATGGGCTCATTTAAAGAGTAAAGAAAAAGTGACCTTACAAGGAGATTGTGCGAAATTATTAGAAAAACAGTAGAAATACTGAAATTCTGATTTAAAGTATACCAAATCAATGTTATTTATGATCCTGACCATGTTAATCTTATTTGTATCCCCATCATTGCTGTATTATTGTGCTTTTCACCATTGCTTCAATGCTTAAAAGATTTTTTGATGCTGTGAAATAAGCAGTTGAAGAAAACCCAAATATTTACATTCATTTTAGTATCTTCGTGGATTTTAGCAGCTGCTACTCGAGATTATTTGCTTCATTTCCTTGTTGAAAGACATCATAGTAACTTTTATTCAAATCTCATCAAAGCAAAGTGACGGAATAAAAACAAGTTATCAAGGCCGTGATTATTAGATCCGATATATTTTGAAGTTCATGCAAGTGAAAACCTATGGACTAGACGCCTCATTGTCATTCAACAATGAATTCCAGTTGAATTTTAAAACCTGGATTCATTGGTTATAAGAATATTAGAAGTTCAACTGCTGAAATAAAGTAGAGATTATGTTTAGAGGGGAAGGCTCTCAATATTAACGGGGATTTCTGCACCCTTTCAGTTTCAGCGCTATTCTTCACTTTTGTGAGATATAGCTTAGTTTTATTTAATAACAAATAAGATACTAAGTAATTCAGATAGAAAGAGCCCATGAAATAAAGCAGAGTGCAGACCACTACACTTTTTCTGCTTTCAAACACTTCGTCGTAGCGAAGTCAACCCCTTAAAGTCAACAGTTTTAACTATTAATTTCAATAGAACTCCCCCTTCTTTCTCTGGCCCAATCCCCCCTGAATTTTCTGTCACCATCAGTGTTACCATCTTAAGCGACTTAAAATGGGATTGCCATATTAATGATATTTTAATAAGTGTAACTGCCGCACAGTTATAGTCAAGATCCATTTTACCAACAGGCTAAAAAACCGTTTTGGAATTTGATTTGATCGAACTTGTTCAGCTTGTTAACTGTCAGAACCGCCCAAACCTGCAGTGGCGGAGTGGGCTAGAATTTCTGTACCAGCAGGCATCTGAATGTAATATTTTATAGTACAAGGAAAAACGTTTAATTGCCACAAGGTATTCAACGCATTTAATATGTATTTATTGTTTAATAAACTATACGGAAGCTAAAGGTTTAATTCTATTTAAATAAATAAAACTGAAAAAGTAAAATTCTTTTTTATAATAAATAAAATTGAATTAGTATAATTTGAATAGTGTAATTTTTATTTCAGTGTTGTTATAACTGAAAAAGAGAATATTTGTGATATAATTCGCTTTCAATGAAGCGTCAATGACGCAATAGGCTTTAGATTTATACAGTTAGGGAAGGAGGCATTAGCTAAACTCTTGTTTGTAGCGATTAAATAAAAAAAACAAGTTTTTTTTAATCAAACAGTTCGTCGTAACGAACTGTAGTAAGGAGCGACCCGGCTAAATAGTAAATGAAACTCTAAAAAACGGAATTTCGATGCTAAAAGATATATCAAAAGAATCAGATTTTTATGCTAATTTTAAATATTTAAGTTTCATCAAATTTAGTCTTTGTCATCAAAACTTACGAGCCTGAGAAAATTGGCCTTATTTTGGAAAATAGGAGGTAACACCCCTATTATATAGAAGATGCTATATGGGAGGATCTTTCCTCTGAAGAATATTTCATGGGGGAAGAGAAATTCAATGAAAAGGGCGCAGGATTTTCTAGCGTTACTATTAAAAAAAACACTGAAAAACATGAAAAAGTTTTTTCAATTGAAAGTAAGGAGAAGCATTGAAACTTAAAACGAACAGAGATTATTACGCATATGAGGGGTTCTAAAAATACTTTAGTATAAAGAGCGAGGTATTTAGGAGGAGATAAATACTTCGCTCTTTATGCTAAAAAAAATTTTAAGTAATTTCAACTATTTATTCTACGGCCTTTCTGATTCAGGGGTCATTCTTAAAGAATTGGGACAAAACAAGATTTAGTGTGAAGAGCGAGGTATTAACGAAGGGACCAACCCCCTCATATATATACTCAAAAATATAAGAATATAAAAGTTTGTTACGTAAGTTAATTCTTAAGTTACGTATATTTTTTACTAATAAAAACGTTCGTTAAAAATTAAAAGATCTAGTTGCCTTTTTAAGTAACCGAAAAATTCGAGGGCAACTAGGCCTCTTTCGCCACCCCTTATTTCTCAAAATCGTCTGATCAAAACTAAGAGAAAGCCATTTAGCCAAAAAAAGAATTAATATGCAAATTTCATTTTAATAATTTATGTACGGAAAGCCAAAATTAGAAATGCATGAATTCAAAAACTTTCAGAAATTAAATAAAAAAAACAAAACAAGTTTTTTGAAATGAAAGTAAGTAGCGACATTAAAACTTAAAACGAACAGAAATTACTCCGTATATGAAAAGGGCTTTTCCTCCTCGACACCCCGCTCCTTGCGCTAAAGTTTGATTCTTTCTCGCAACTCTACTTTTTAAAACAATAAAAAACTTTAGCGTAAAGAGCGGGGTGTCGAGGAGGATAAGCCCCTTTCATATACGGAGTAATTTCTGTTCGTTTTAAGTTTTAATGTCGCTCCTTACTTTCATTTCAAAAAACTTGTTTTTGTTTAATTGCAGGTAAGGAGCGAAATTAAAACTTAAAACGAACAGAAATTATTCCGTAAATAAAAGAGGTTGTCCCCTCCCCAACGCCTCGCTCTTTACGCTAAAGTTTGACTCTGTCACAATTCTACTTTTTAAAACAATAAAAAAAACTTTAGCATAAAGAGTGAGGCGTTGAGGAGGGGACATCCCCTTTGATATACAGAATAATTTCTGTTCGTTTTAAGTTTTAATGTCGCTCCTTACTTGCAGTTAAAATTTTTTTTTTTTCATTTAGTGTCTGAACGTTTTTGAATTAATGCATGTTTTGATTTTGGCTCACCGCACATGAATAATTAAAACGAAATTTTCATTTTTTTTTTGCTAAATCGCTTTCTCATAATTTTGATCGGACTATTTTGATAAAAAAGGGGTGGGGGAGAAGGACTAGTTGCCTTCAAATTTTTGCGCTTAAAAATACAATTAGATTTTTTTATTTGTTTTTAAGAACGTTTTTTTTAGCAATAAATATACATACCTTACTAATTACTTTACGTAACGAAGTTCTATATTTGTGTATTCTTATTGCGTATAAGAGTGGGTTCGCCCCCTCGTCAATACCTCGCTCTTTACACTAAAGCTTAAATTTTGTCCCAAATCTTTAAGAATGACCCCTGAATCACAAAGGCCGTAGAATAAATAATTGAAGTTACTAAAAATACTTTAGCGTAAAGAGGATGGTATTGTGGAGGAGACGAACCCCCTTATATGCGTAATATTTTTTTTCGTTTTAAGTTTAAAATGCTGCTAATTACTTCCAGTTGAAATTAAAATTATCTATTTTCTCATTGTTTTGTTTTTTAAATCATGCTAGAAAATCCTGCGCCCCCTTCATGGAAATTATCTTACCTCATGATAAATTCCTCCATGGAAAGATCATCCAACGTAACCCTTCCCCCTGACCCCAACGCGAAAAAGTCCCCTTGAAAACGTCTGTACACTTCATAATAACCATTACTATATGTAAATTAAATATAAAAAAACAAGTTTTTTTAACTGAAAGTAAGGAGCGACATTAAAACTTAAAACGAACAGAAATTACCCCGTATATAAAAGGGGCTACTCCTTCTTCAACGCCCTGCTCTTTACGCTAAAGTTTGACTCTTTCTCTCAACTCTACTTTTTGAAAACAGTAAAAACTTTAGCATAAAGAGCAGGGCGTTGAAGAAGGAGCAGCCCCTTTCATATACGGGGTAATTTCTGTTCGTTTTAAGTTTTCATGTCGCTTCTTACTTTCAGTTAAAAAAAATTGTTTTTTTTATATTTAATTTCTGAACGTTTTTTAGTTAATACATGTTTCGATTTCGGCTCTCCGCGGATGAATAATTAAAGCGAAATTTGCATATTTATTTATTTGGCTAAATGGCTTTCCCATAGTTTTGATCGAATGATTTTGAGAAAAAAGGAGGGGGGAGGCCCTCCAATTTTTTGGGTACTTAAAAAGGCAACTAGGACTTTTAATTTTTTACGAGCGTTTTCATTAGTAAAAGATATACGTAAATTACGAATTACCTCACGTAACAAACTTCTATATTCGTATGTTTTTATTACGTATATGAGAGGGTTCGCCCACTCGTCAATACTCGCTCTTTATACTAAAGCTTAAATTTTGTCCCCTGAATCACAAAGGCCGTAGAATAAATAGTTGAAATTACTAAAAATACTTTAGCGTAAAGAGTGAGGTATTGGGAGGAGGTGAACCCCTTATATGCGTAATATTTTCTGTTCGTTTTTAGTTTTAATGCTACTCCTTACTATCAGTTGAAAAAACTTTTTCATATTTATTTTTCAGTGTTTTTTTAAAGAATGCTTGAAAATACTGCGCCCCCTTCATGGAATCTTCATCCCCTATGACAAATTCCTCCACGGAAAGTTTTTCCACATAACCCCCTCTTCTCAACGCCTCTTCCTAGCCGAAAAATTCCCCTGAAAACGTCTGTACACTTCCCAATAACCATTACTATATGCAAACACTGGGCAAAGTTTGTAACTTGCGGCCCCTCCCACGAGGACTGTAGGGGAGTAAGTCGTCCCCAAAGACATTGTTATAAGGTTTTTCGACTATGCTGAATAAAATGGCTATCTCAGAATTTTGATCCGACGACTTTGAAAAAAAATGATCGTTGAGGGGGGCCTAGGTGCCCTTCAATTTTTAGGTCACTTTTAAAGGGCACTAGAACTTTTCATTTCCGTTCTAATGAGCCCTCTCGCAAAATTCTAGGACCACTGGGTCGATACAGTCACCCCTGGGAAACAGAAAAAAAAAAAAAAACAACAAATAAACACGCATCCACGATTTGTCTTCTGGCAAAAAATACAAAATTCCACATTGTTGTAGATTGGAGCTTGGAACTTGTACAGCAGGGTTCTCTGATACGCTAAATTTGATGGTGTGATTTTTGTTAAGATTCTATGAATTTTAGGGGGTATTCCCCCTATTTTCTTAAATTGGGCAAATTTTCTCAGGCTCGTAACTTTTGATGGGTAAGACTAAACTTGATGAAAGTTATATATTTAAAAACAGCATTAAAATTCGATTCTTTTGATATAACTATTGGCATCAAATTCCATTTTTTAGAGTTTTGGTTACTATTGAGCCGGGTCGCTCCTTACTACAGTTCGTTACCACGAACTGTTTGACAATGGTCAAGTTTTGTAACTTGCAGCCCCTCCTACGTGGACTTTGGGGGAATAAGTCATCCCCAAAGAAATAGTTATTAGGTTTTCGACTAAGCTGAACAGAATGGCTATTTCAAAATTTTGATCCAGTGACTTTGGGGAAAAATGTGCGTGGGAGGGTGCCTAGGTGCCCTCCAATTTTTTCGGTCGCTTAAAAAGGGCACTAGAACTTTTTATTACCATTAGAATTATCCGCTTCGCGACATTCTAGGACCACTGGGTAGATACGATCACCCCTGAAAAAAAAAAGAAAAAAAAAAAAAAGAAACAGCATCCGTTATCTGTACAAGTTCCACAAAATTCCACATTCTTGTAAAAGAGAGCTTGAAAGTTCTACAGTAGGGTTCTTTGATTCGCTGAATCTGATGGTGTGATTTTCGTTAAGATTCTATGACTTCTAGGCGGTGATTCCCCCTGTTTTCTAAAATAAGGAAGATTTTCTCAGACTCGTAACTTTTGATGGATATTACTAAACTTGATAAAACACTATATATTTAAAATCAGCATTAAAATGGTAATTTTTTTTATGTAACTATTGGTATCAAAATTCTGTTTTTTAGAGTTCGTTACCACGAACTGTTTGAAACTAAATTTGTTGTCAACGGTTTTGGGAAGAAATAAGATTAAACTAAATATTTGATATATAATGACATCAGATGCTGAAAAACCCATCTTTTCAAAATATTTTTTTACTGTAATTTCATTATTATTTTCAATGTTGTAATAAGTATGTAAGAAAATATTTGTAATATAATTCATTTTCAGTAAAGTGCCAATGACGTAGTAGGTTTTAGACTTCTACAGGTAGGGAAGGAGACAGTACCCATACTCTTCTTTGAATTGATTTTTGTTCGTTTCTATATTGATTCGCATATTTAATTAAAGCTTTATTCGTTTTAAGATGTATTTATTCATTTTCGTGTTGTACCTTTGTTTGCTTTGATTGTTAATTTAATTTATGTTTGTTTTGGGTTTTATTTATGCTACAATAGTAAAATAGTTTTGTTCATTTTAAGCTTGATTTGCACTTTCAGTTTTAGCTGAACTCGTTTTAAGATTTGTTTATTCATTTATATTAGACAAACAGTTCGGGATAAGCTACTGCATTCTTTAAGCTAATGTTTGTCTTTTTGTTAGAATTATTGAAGTATGAATCCTGACACACACCGCCCTTTTAATTAGAATAATAAGCTTTTTACAAATCCACCAACTGTTTAGCGTAAATTACGAGGTACAGAGAAGGAGGCAACTCTCTCATATACGTAATAACAACAAGAAAAAAACCTGAGAAAATTTCGGTTTCGGGTATGAAACGACCTGTGATGGGTCCAGGAGGAAAATAAATGGTCGTTGGGAGGGGGCTTTTCCGTGGAAGTGGAGTCGGATTTCCCGGAATAAAAAGGAAATCTGATATTAAATTAATTTTTTTTAAACTGAAATTCGCTCATTAAAACTGAAAGTAAAAAAGGAGCATAAAAATTTAAAACATACATAAATCATTACGTAAATAAAGAGAATTGTCCCCTCCTCAACATCCCGCTCTTTACTCTAATGTTCGAATTTTATCCCAATTCATTAATAACGACTCCCCAAAAACAAGAGTCACTTAATTAGAACATTAAAAACATTTTTTTAAGTATTAAATAGCAATTCAGCGTGAAGACTGAGGTGTTTAGGAGAGGGGGCAACACCCTTCTTGTACGAGAAAAGGCTAAATTTTTGGAACTCGCCCGTATTGTTGTTTCGGGATGGTAAGCTGTGTGGGTTGGCAATTGAGGTGGAGAGTTGCAACCTTAGTTAATACTTAGCATACGGATTGAAAATGCACACGGAACTGAAAACATTTTTAAGGTTGGCCAATATAAACATCTTAAATGTGGGACCTGAACTCTTCACTGATAGATCCATTAGTTTTTTTTTTGTTTTGTCTTTATTGATATCGCATAAAACTTATTCTCGGACTAATCCATGCGCCTTTGGACCTTTCTTTGGACTATGCGGTTACGATGGTGTGCTCAAAGGTCTGCGGCTTCCCTCTTCTTACGAAAGATCCGAGTTTAAGGTTGCATTAACATTCATGCTTACACTGAGCGAGTTGGGATTGGAGCATTCACAATGAATAATGTTTGCCTGAATGTTACCCTGCGAATGCGTCTAGAATCCTCTTCCCTCACCGTTTTCTTTTTACGTTAAAGTTTACCTTTTTGTTTGTTGAAAGCTTATTAGAACTTAGCGAATAAAGTAGGTTCTTGGTGCCAGTTACTTTTTTATTATTATTGTTATTATTATTTTTACTTATGACATTTACAACATTTGAGCTGAAAAAGGGGTGGCAGTCCCTTTATATCCAGAATAGTTACTTTGCGATTCAGGTTATTAAGTCGTTCTTTATTTGAAATAAAAGAAAAACAAGTTTTTTTTAACTGAAAGTAAGGAGCGACATTAAAACTTAAAACAAACAGAAATTATTCTGTATAGTAAAGGAGTTGTCCCCTCCTCAACACCTCGCTCTTTACGCTAAAGTTTTTTTTTATGGTTTTAAAAAGTAGAGTTGTGACAAAGAGTCAAACTTTTTGCGTAAAGAGCGAGGTGTTGAGGAGGGGCAACCCCTTCACTATACGGAATAATTAACTATACGGAATTAAAATGGAATAGTCGTAGGATATCAAGTAATGGCTAATTGTAGAAAAAACCAAGACAGACAGTCCAATTGAGTGAGAAGAAAAACCTGGCATTAATTTCCCCCCATTCATTGTCGACGTTACCATCTCCCACTTATGCTACACCTCTCATGTCACTCCACATTGTCGAACTAAAGTCAGTCTTTTGGAGGGTCTCCCCGGCTCGGCACGGTTGGTTCTTCCATTATAATTGAAAATATCAATTATATCAATTATTGAAAATATCAATTATAATGACAAATTTTCCATATATGAACTAGAGTCAATTGGTTGGAGGATCTGTCTTCTGGCAAAAAATACAAAATTCCATATTTTTGTAGATAGGAACTTGAAACTTAGACATTATGGTTCTCTAATACGCTAAATCTGATTTTCATTAAGTGTGATTTTCATTAAGATTCTTTGACTTTTACGGGATATTTCTCCCTATTTTCTAAATAAGGCAAATTTTCTCAGGCTCTTAACTTTTCTTGGGTAAGACTAAACTTGATGAAACTTATATATTTAAAATCAGCATAAAAATCAGATTCTTATGATGTAATTATTGGTATCAAAATCCCATTTTTTAGAGTTTTGGTTACTATTGAGCCGGGTTGCTCCTTACTACAGTTCGTTACCACGAACTGCTTGATATGAACAATTCATTTTACTTAATCTACCGTGTGATCGTAGGGATTCTTCATTTATTCCTGTTACTATAGAAACATTGCACAAAAGAAATTTTAATTAGCTTCAATAATTTTTCAGTTTGGATGTTGTGGACTAACCGAACGTTATGGTTACCACGACTGGTCGAAGAATGAATATTTTATGTGCAATGAATCTAACCCAAGTGTTGAAAGATGTGCTGTGCCTTATTCTTGCTGTAAAACTAACGGACTTGACTTAGAAGTAAGTTTAAAGATCTCCCGTCTTTTATTTGTTGCTTTTTTTCAAGCTAACGTCTTTTTTATTCATTTTACTCTGAGTAGATGAAGTTGTGTTTCACTTTGATAAGATTATAGCTTATTCATTAGCTTAATTATCCTTGGACTTGTGATCATATCCGTCGTTTAATCCATACTCTGAAGTGACACCTCTGCTACCGAGTCCTTCAGATCTTTTTAACAGCTGTCTTATTTGTCGCATTTATATTAATGGTTTCAATATGTTATTTATTTATCTTTTCCCAGACCATTTCTTAAGGAAGCATTAGTCGTGGAAACTTTGGAATGGGTTCATTCTATTGGACGTTGGAAGTCGTAGTGCATATCATAAGAACTGACATTGATTGAAGGGCGACCAGCCCCCCTCCAAACCGTTCTGATAAGACATTTTATCAGAATTTGTAAGTTGTAACTTTTAAAGAAATTGTCGAAAGGTCCAAGAACTAGGGATCTGGAGATGACATGACTCCCACAGCCCCTGATGTAAGGGCTTTATGTCTACTGGTTACATAAAGGGGCATGGGAAAGAGGGGCATGTATAACCCTGGATAACCGGAAAGGCTGAGGGTATTAAGGTGAAATTTTCAGGGAATATTGAGGAGCTGTTCAATTAAATTAAAAGATACTGTATGTGCTGGTTGTCAAACAGGCGGATCTGCAATATCTTAGGAATTACAGGGTATTAACTTGAAACTTTCAGGGTATATTGAAGGGGGTGTTAAATCTATTAAAAGACAATAAGTATATCCAAATGTCAAAAGAACAGATCCATGACTTTTCAGAAAATGCTAAGGATATTCAGTTGAAACTTTCAGGGGATGTTGAGGGGTGCTTAAAACAAAACTAAACGACACTATGCTCAATCAGGCTGTTAGAATTTCGCAAAGCCTCAGAAACAACTAAGTGTATTAAGTCGAAACTTTGAGGTTGACGGGATGACGGGAATTGGAATTTGAATGTTGACGGGAATCGGAACTAAATCAAAAGACTATCCGTGCGTCCAGGTTCTCAAAAGGGCGTATCTTGAATACCTTAGGAAAAGATAAGGGTATGGAGCTGGAACTTCCGCACGATGTTGAGAGTGATGTTAAGGCAAATTAAAAGACACTGTATGCGTCCAGGCTGTCAAAAGAGAGTATCTGCAATATTTAAGAAACATGGGATATTACGAGATTACGGAAACAGCCAAGTGTTCTAAGTTTAAAATTTAGGAGAATGTTGAGGGGGCTGCTCGAGTTAATCCAAAAACAATAAGTTCTTCTAGATTGTCAAATATGTTTATCTGCAATATATTTGGAATGAACATACGTAGGGAATGTTGGGGGGGGGCTGAAGTAAATCCAAAGTTGAAATTTTCAGAAAATGTTAGGAGGATATTGAACGAAATTAAACGACATTAATTGCCTCCAGGTTGTCAAAATCGCATATCTGGAGTATTTCACAAACGGCCTTGGGTATTAAGTTGAAACTCGCAGGGAAAGTTCAGAAGATATTGAACTAAATTGAAAGACATTATGTGTCAAACGGACGTATCTGCAAAATTTCAGAAGCAGCCAAGAATGAAACGGCTAAGGGCATTCAAAAGAAAACCGAAGACACTTTGTACATCCATGTTGTAAAGATGGTGAATCTGTAACATCTTGATGTTACATCGGTTCGATCGTTAACGTTGGATCGGTTGAAGGCAATAAGTTGAAACTTTCAGGGAATGTTGAGGGGGATGTTCAGGTAAATGAAAAGAAATTATGTGCACCCAGGTTGTCAATAGAACGTATCTGCAATATTTCAGATGCATCTAAGGGTATACATTACCGGTTTAAAATAGCCAGCTTAAATTTGGAGGGGAAATTGGGCCGTCTGACCAAGAAGATTTTAAATTTTGGCTTTTTTGGTTGGAGGGGTGCAAAAGGGGCTTTTAAAGGGCCATACATTTTAAAGAAAAGTGCGACCGTATTGATTCTTGGTGATAAACATTTTTTAATGCTGATCTGCTTAAATTTCAGGTTATGAAGATAACAAACAAGCAGTTAAAAAAAAAAATAACGCAATAAGATTCTCATAATAAAATGGTTGATTTTTATTCGTCTTTATTAAAGGTTGTAACAGAATGGGGCTTGGGACGGTTTCAGCTATATAGAAGGGCAAAATCAAGCATGTTTTCAATTTATTAATTTGAATAATGTTCCCCTCCCATACACCAGAAATTCTATAATGAGAGTATTATTAAGGTCAAAAATGTTAATAGCAAATCAAAATCTTAATTTTTAAGAAGAAAAACCGACGATTTTTTTTTCTTACAATCATTACTTCTATTAACAATAAGAAAACAATGTCAATTAAACATTTCCAAAAAATAATTTTCTTAAATAACAGTAAAGAGCTTTATTAAACCGAAGACGAGTAGAAAAGGAGGCAAATAATAATCCAAATTCAAAATGAACATAAATTGTTATCAATGAAGTAAAGGAAACCGCCAAATGAACGGAAATTACAATGAATGATCAAATCAAACAGTTCGTGGTAACGAACTGTAGTAGGCCCAAGGAGCGACCCGGCTCAATAGTAACCAGAACTCTAAAAAACGGAATTTTGATAACAATAGTTATATCACAAGAATCGCATTTAAATGCTGATTTTAAAAATATAAGTTTCGTCAACTTTAGTCTTACCCATCAAAAGTTACGAGCCTGAGAAAATTTGCCTTATTTTAGAAAATAGGGGAAACACACCCTAAAAGTGATAGAATGAAAATCACACCATCAGATTCGGCGTATCAGAGAACCCTACAGTAGAAGTTTAAAGCTCCTACCTACAAAAATGAGGAATTTTGTATTTTTTGCCAGAAGACAGATCACGGATGCGCGTTTATTTGTTTGTTTGTTTCTTTTTTCCAGGGTGATCGTATCGACCCAGTGGTCCTAGAATGTTGCGATAGGGCTCATTATAACGTAAATTAAAAGCTCTAGTGCCCTTTTTAAATGACCAAAAATTGGAGGGCACCTAGGCCCCCTCCCATGCACATTTCCCCCCCAAAGTAACCGGATCAAAATTTTGAGATAGCCATTCTGTTTGCATAGTCGAAAACCTAATAACTGTGTCTTTGGGGACGACTTAATCCCCCACAGTCCCCAGGGGAGGGGCTTCAAGTTACAAACTTTGACCATTGTTTACATATAGTGATGGTTATTAGGAAGTGTACAGACGTTTTCAGGGGGGACTTTTTCGCGTTGGGGTGGGAGTGGCTCGGGAGAGGGATTACCTAGGAGGATCTTTCCACGGAGGAATTTATTATGAGGGAAGAAAATCTCCATGAAGGGAGCGCAGGATTTTCTAGCATTATTAAAAAAAAAAATGAGAAAATAAACAATTTTTTTTTTCAACTGGAAGCATTGAGCAACATTAAAACTTAAAACTAACAGAAAATATTACGACGTATATAAGGGAGTTCGTCCTCTTCACCATACCTTGCTCTTTACGCTAAAGTATTTTTAGTAATTTCTACTATTTATTCTACGGCCTTTATGATTCAGGGTCATTCTTACAAAATTGGGACAAAATTCAAGCTCTACTGTAAAGAGCAAGATACTGATGAGGGAGCGAACCCTCTCATAAACCTCATAAAAATACACAAATATAACAAAAACGTTCGTAAAAAAAAAAGAAAATTATAGTTGCATTTTTAAGAAACCAAAAACTTGAGGGCAGCTAGGCCTTCTCCGCCACCCTTTTGTTTTATCAAAATCGTCCGATCAAAACTATAAAAAAGCTATTTAGCAACAAAAAAAAAATATTTGCAATTTTTTTTATAATTATTCATGTGTGGTGAGCCAAAATCAAAACATGGATTAGTTCAAAAACGTTTTTTATTGTTTTGAAAAGTACAGTTGTGACAAAGAGTCAAACTTTAGCGTAAAGAGCGAGGCGTTGAGGAGGGTACAACCCCTTTCATAGACGGAACAATTTCTGTTTGTTTTAAGTTTTAATGTCGCTCCTTACTTGCAGTTAAAAAACTTGTTTTTTTATTTAGTCAAACTTAAAACTAACATAAATTACCACAAACAGAAGCATGACTAACGCCTCGATATTGCGAATAGCACCCTCTAACCGTTCTAAAGGCAAGAGTGTCATTTGCGCTTTAGTGAAAACAAAATGTTTTTTAAATATTTCCTCTTTTATAACATCAATCAATCCAAAACTGCTGAGAATTCGGAGAATGAAAATCGTCATATATTAAATAGCCACTTAGCTCTTTTCATCTTTCTTCGCTGTGGCGCTTATTTTATTTTTTGTTGTTGTTGTTGTTGTTGTTTTGACAAATTAAACCGTACTGCTCGAATAGAATACTTGGGCATTTCGAAGGTTTATTGGGCGTTAGTCCCCCTTCTGTTTCTGGTAATTTCTGGTTGCATTAAACCTCTATTTATGCTCGTCTTGGGTCTAATGTAGCACTACACTTGTCATTGAAAAAATTCTTTTTTGGACTAAGATTTCGATTTAGATTAATTTGATGAAGGGGTGACTTGGGCTAATACTCTTAAAAAAGAGAGTTTTGATAACATTGCATATATCAAAAGAATCTGTCTTCGATTGCATTTCCAAATATGTGCAATTCGTCAAATTTAAAATTACTAATTAAAAGCTACGAACCTGAAAAAAATTGCCTGCTTTTTGAAAAAGGAAGCAAACAACCAATTCAGCATATCCGAAGACTATTCTGGAGGTTCTAAGATCCCATCTACAAAATCGTTGCATTTTTTTAGAAGGAAGATCACTGATGCTTGTTTATTTGTTTGTTTATATTTTTTTCCGGAGGGGTGATCCTATCGAACCAGTAGCCCTAGAAAAACGACAGAAGGCTCAATTAGATGGAAATTAAAAGTTATGGTGCCTTTTATAAGTTGCCAAAAAGACTGTGGTGCGGTAAAGTGACATTCCCTGCTATTTTCTGGGACAGACTACAATTTTATTCCAAAGAGAGCCAAGTAAAGGTAAATATAGACCATAGTTTCAGGCTCCATTTAACTGAGTTCTCTCACTTGATTTAGGGTTCAGTTGGTTTTTGGGGAGGGCCGGTAAGTCATTGTGTAGGTGGGAGAGGGATGCCTCTTGCCACAAAATTTCTGTTTTTATTCCCAAGTTTTCTAACTCTCTGTGAACCTTCAGATAAATATAGACAAGGATATATATAACGATATATATAACGATATATATACGATATATATATAACGATAACGATATATATAAAGAATAGGCTTTTCATGGTGATCCCAAATAAAAAAAAAATATAAATATATATTAGCTTAAAGTTATCCACCGAAAGTTACACGTCTGAGGAAATATGCCTCGTTTTCGGAAAAAGCGCATTTTTACACGCAAATTCTCTAACTTTTCGTGAACCTTCAGATATATATATATATATATATATATATATATATATATATATATATATATATATATATATATATATATATATATATATATATATATATATATATATATATATATATATATATATATGTATATATATATTTGTGTGTGTGTACCCGTAAGAGAGAGTCTGGGGAGGAGGTGGGGTAGAAGCTGTTTTCTATTAACCAGAATATGGGTGCTTTGGATTGATAGCTCTCCTGTTATTCTAGAGAAGTATTTCCTTGTTACCATTTAAGGTCAAATTCATGCGCTCAACGGCACAAAATGGGGAGAAGTGGAAGGTGGGTATCATGAGTGCCTTCAAGGAATACCTTACAAGGGAGGAGACAAGTATTACCAGCAACTTTGTTATTATCGACGTTTGAAATTGAAATATTGGACTTTTTTTTAGTAATAAACAGTTTGAGGTAATGAAGTATATGTAAGTAGTGAATCGTGCTAATAGTAACCAAAACTCTTAACAAAATATTTTATTGATAATGTATACATTAAAAGAACTGTTTTTTATAGTATTTCCAAATTCAAAAAATTATTAACTTAAAAGTTATCTCAGTGAAAACCAAGGTCCTGGTAGCTCTTGCCCAGCCCTCAATATATTTTCTGGCAGTCTTCATAATCTCTCCCTCTCTACCTTTGTGGTTGTAGGGATATGAACATAATCTTTTATGTTACCTAAAAAGACTATATGCAATAAGAGGGGTAGAGACTGATTTCTACCCACTCCCCAATTTTGTTTACTTCTCTATTTATTTTTGTTTCATTACCCCTTTGAGATTCTCACCATGAGGGTGTTGTAGCGGCTATTTATGTTAGGTGGGAGGTGTTGGTGTTGACTTGTTTTGTGTTTATGTGGTTCATTGTTTGTTCATGATCAGTTCTTAATGAGTTCGAGTTTTTGGTCTTTGTGACAACCTGATGAATGAAAGTGAGGTATATTGTCTAACCCTTTTTGGGTTGTTCCCCAGCTTTGCAATGATCGTGGCGACCTGAGATGGCGATTGAGTAATATTGGCTCAGGGAGATTTCAAGCGGGAGGTCTTTTCTAGGACTGGTTTCTAGGACTTTAAAGCTTGTTAATAATGAATTTAGCCTATAAATCGTAATGGGTATTGGTTATTTCGCATTAGGAGTGTAGTGTGAACCTTAGTATTACTCTTGCTCCCTATAAACCTAGATCAATATCCTTGTCGAATTCCTGAATCGAAACGCTAGGCAATTATGGAAGAAATTGACAGAATGTCAAGTGTGGATGTAATTGAGCCATCCAACTCGGGACGTGCAGCGGTGGCCTTCTTGATTCTATTAAATAAAAATAACAAAAGTTTTTTATTTGAAAGTAAGGAGCAATATTAAAACTTAAAACGAACAGAAATTAGCACGTATACGATGGGAATTGCCCCTCCTCTACACCTCGCTCTTTACGCTTAAATTTGTTAGAACTTTAAAAAAAGCTTCTTATTGTTCTAACTAAATGAACATAGTGGAAATCTTGGTGGAAAAATCAGGATCCATATTCTGGCTTAGTGTGTGGATGTACAAATGAAATTATTCTCCATCTGAAGTTCATCTGAAGATACTGAAAGATTTAAGAGATAATTAAACAAAAAAAAAGTTTTTTTTTAAATGAAAGTAAGGAGCGACATTAAAACTTAAAACGAACAGAAATTACTCCGTGTATGAAAGGGGCTTTTCCTCCTCAACGCCTCGCTCTTTATGCTTAAGTTTGACTCTTTCTCTTAACTCGACTTCTTAAAAATATAAAAAACTTTTGCGTAAAGAACGAGGCGTTGAGTAGGAAGAGCCCCTTTCATATACGGAGTAATTTCTGTTCGTTTTAAGTTTTAATGTCGCTCCTTACTTTCATTTAAAAAAACTTTTTTTTTTGTTTAATTTCTGGACGTTTTTAAATTAATGTATTTTTTGATCTTGGCTCTCCGCACATAAACAATTAAAACGAAATTTGCATATTAATTTTTTTGGGCTAAATGGCTTTTTCATAGTTTTAATTGGAAGATTTTGAGAAAAAAGGAACAAGAGAGGAGGCCTAGTTGCCCTCCAATTTTTTGATTACTTAAAAAGGCAACTATAACTTTTAATTTTTTACTAACGTTTTCATAAGTAAAAAATATACGTAACTTAAGAATTAACTTACATAGCGAACTTCTATATTCGTATGTTTTTATTGCGTATATGAGGGGGCTCACCCCTCGTCGATACCTCGCTCTTTACACTAAAGCTTAAATTTTGTCCAAATTCCTTAAGAATGACCCCTGAATCACAAAGGCCGTAGAATAAATAGTTGAAATTACACAAATAATTTAGCGTAAAGAGCGAGGTATTACGAGGAGGTAAACCCCTCATATGCGTAATAATTTCTGTTCGTTTTAAGTTTTAATGCTGCTCCTCACTTTCAGTAGAAAAAAACTTTTCATATTTATTTTTTCATTGTTGTTAATAATGCTAGAAAATCCTTTGCCCCCTCCATTGAAAGTCTCTTCTCCCATGAGAAGTTCCTCCATGGAAACATCCTCCCACGTAACCCCCCCCCCTAGACTCTCCCCCCAAACCAAAAAAATCCCCCTGAAAACGTCTGTACACTTCCCAGTAACCATTACTATATGTAAACACAGGTCAAAGTTTGTAACTTGCAGCCCCTCCCATGGGGACTGCGGGGGAGTAAATCGTCCCCAAAGACATAGTTATTAGGTTTTTCGATTATGCTGAATAAAATGGCTATCTCAGAATTTTGATCCGGTGACTTTGGGGAAAAAATGAGCATGGGACTAGAGCATAGGACAGTAGAACTTTTAACTTCCGTTAGAATGAGCCCTTTCGCGACATTCTAGGACCACTGAGTCGATACGATCACCCCTGTGGAAAAAGAACAACAATATAACAAAAAACAAAACAAATAAACACACATCTGTGATTTGTCTTCTGGCAAAAAATGCGAAATTCCACATTTTTGTAGATAGGGTCTTGAAACTTCTACAACAAGGTTGTCTGATACGCTGAATCTGATGGTGTGATTTTTAGATCGTATGACTTTCAGGGGGTATTTCCCCTTATTTTCTAAAATAAGACAAATTTTCTCAGGCTCGTAACTTTTGACGGGTAAGACTAATCTTGATGATTTATATCATCAAGATATAAGTCACGTTACCAAACAGTTCGTTACCACGAACTGTTTGATATCTTTGGGCTTATGAAATGTGATTAAGAATAGCTTGCAGTTAAGCATGATTGGTAGTGGTGATACTAATTGATGGCTGTGATAATTCCTCAGAGTAAGTATGGATCAAATTGAAAATTACAGGGTATTAAAGGCTAAGTTTTTCGTAGGATTTTTTTTTTTTATTACGTCAAAATAGCCATTATAGTTGTCATTATTTTGAATTTCTGTAATGGCCATGCGGTTTTTTTGGCACTGAATATCGTGTCCTATCTGCCAATGGCCATTTTGAATGAAAAGTTTATTCAAGTCCTAAAATAAGACCACTCTCAGTAATTAAAAATGTGTTACTATGATGTAGTAATACATTATACGTTCAAATCAATGTTTGAACAAAGAATCTTTTTACGGTGAACCGTTCAGTCATTTTTTTGGGATATGAATAGGCCATTATCCTATCCAAAGACAGGAAATGGTACCCAATAAGAGCGTTGACGAAGTTTTTTTCTCTATTCATGCCTATCTGTCTGTCATCGAGTTCAATCTCACGAATGTGTAAATTTGCTTTCTGAAAGGGAATTTGAAAATGATAAAATATATGATTAGGAGCTATTGATAAAGCTTAGACTGGTCCGAGCCAAAATACGTTATCGCCAAGAACATTTTGATATTTTATTATTTTTATGTTCAAAAATATCAAATAGGTCTGACTGAAACGACGAAAATGTGTTCCTAAACGATTTTCATGTCGATTCTGAGGCATATATTTGTATGTATAATTTTATAGTAACGCGATGTCACTTTTGTCACGAATGTATTTTGAATATTCTTAAATCGTAAAGGACGATTTCAAAATTTGGACTTTTTATGGTACTTGTTGGTTATTATAAACACATTCAAGAATTACGCTTAGGTTACATCTCAGAAAACCGGTTTCATAGCTATAAAACAAGTGATAGATAATACAATGCATTAGACTTGTGTAATTTGGGCTGTACATTTGCACACTAGGGATGGGTGTGGGGGTTAGGTTACATTACTTTAGGTTGGGTTAGGTTTCCATAAGTATGTTTTGAAGTATTATTTTATCATCATGTTTTGTTATTTTTCAATAGGGCTAACTTAACTTCACTCTTTGAGTGTCTTTCCAGTAAGTGACAAGTATCCTTTTTATTTTGAATGTGTCAAACGTTGGTTGGACTTTTCAAACGTAGCGTTACACTCTTCAACATTATCAACATAATTTGAATTTTTACTCCCCGTTTTTAGCGCAAGATGTGGCTTATAATGCTGGTCACAACCTTTGTACCACCAGAGACCAAAACACTTCCTGTTGTATGTTTAATATTCCTGGCATACCCCCCTTTTTTAAATAAATTCCAGAAAGCTGAAGAGACAGGTTTGGGTCACCACTTATGAACTCAAAAGAGGTAATCAATATCAAGTATTTGAGAGAGATTCTCTTGACAATACAATACCAGCACTTGCTTGCCCTTTAAATTTCGTATTCAAAAAGTGTAACGTACTTCTGAGGGTGTTGTGTCTTCCTTGCAGTTAAATACCAAGTTGTCAAGGGGCTATACAGAATATATTATCTAACACTGAGCTACCCTCCAGCCTATCTGTGCTAACTAATCTTTTCATGCCTACAGTCGATATTATCACTTGAGATTCTTCGTTTAGTTCTAGGTTTATTTTTCGCAGTAAATTCCCCCAAGGAAAATCGCCCCTCCAAAAAAATCCCCCGGAAAATTGCCTCCTGTGGAAAAATCTCCCACACATAAAATTGAGCAGCCACAGAAAAAGTATGACAAATAAAATAATGAAAAAAAAGAAGCTTGAAACATTCTACCTATATTCCAAAATATAGACAGAATATGTGTTGTTGAACAGGGGTCAGCATCCTTTGATCTGTGGGTCACCGTGCGGTGACATGCAGATTTTTTTTAGTTTTATAAAAACATTTGTTAATACAAGATTTTCTTGTTATTAATTTCAAAGACTTTTTTAAAATAAAAAAGAGTATCTCCGATTCAAACTTTCCTTTAATATTTCATTATGGTTGATTTTGACCCGGAGACAAAAGGGGCGTTTCCGACCTCTGGTGTCATATAGGGTAGTATTCATTTTCACGTTTTTATTTTATTTCTTTTTTGTGTTTCTGGGGGCTGATTTATCTTAGCATGGTAAGATAAAGGCTAACACTGAGGCCGTGGGGGTGATATCAACCTCGAAAGCACACTTATTAGTCATTTTGAAGTTTTTGAACATCTCAAATCTTGATTTGCTATCATAGATGTTAGAGGAGGCGTGGATTGCCAAAAAGGAGCTGAGGGGAGGCTGATTGTCCTTTGGTAGCTTTTGGTCTTTAAAAAGGATACTAGAACTGTCCATTTACAATTAAATTAGCCGTCTCCCAAGGTTCCAAGGTAGCCCTTAATATTTGAAGTGGATGGTAACAGTTCTTTGGCACTATTTGAATATTGATAGGTGATTGCAAAACTCCTTTTTTTCATGGTTTTGTTGGTCGTACTTCTTCTAAGGCTGCTCGATTTTACATGTTGGGAATTTTCCTCGTGGGGGTGGGGATTTTCCGAAGAAAATTTTCCATGGTAGAATTTTTTTGGGGGAAAGTGTGGAAATTAAGCCGGACTCCCTTCGTCTATCTATACAACGTTTAGTTATATAACCGATTAGCGCAGAAACTATTGTATGACAGTGTTTTTGTTTTTTACTTTGACCAACCGTTGTAATGGAAGGCTTAAAAAACCGTCGAAGTAGAGCCTCTAATATTAGTCGGCTAGTGTCAATGCCCCTCACAGTTCCATATATTCCCTCACCTAACCAAAGATATTGTATATACGCCTTTTTGATTACCTGGCTGCACACAGTGACTTTTGACTTAGTCCAACATGTCCTGAAAGTTTCAACTTAATCCCCTAAGCAATTCCTAAGAAGTTTTAGATACGCCTTCTGAAAACCAGGATACGTGTAGTTTCTTTTTATTTAGTTCACGTACCCATTTAACATACCCTAAAAGTTTCAACATAATATCTCTAGCCGCTCCTGAGATATTGTAGGTAAGCTTTTTTGACAGCCGTGAATGCCCACAGTTTCTTCTGATTAAGTTCAACAGCCCGAGACAATGTGCCGTGAAACCTAGAACTTATATCCTATTCCGTTCCTGAAATTCTGCATCTATATCATTATGACAACATGGGTGCACTTAAACTCTTTTTATTTAGTTCAATATTAGTTGTTGTAATTGTAGTAGTAGTATTAGTAGTAGCAGTAAAAGTGACAGTAGCAGTTGAAATAATAGTCACAGTTACAGCTGAAGTCGCAATCACAGTAGTAGTTTCAGTAGTAGGAATTGTCGCAAGTAGATGCAGTCGAAGTCACAATCGTAGATACAAGTGGCAACAGTCGCAGTCGCAATTATTAGCAGTCACAAATAGTAAGATTCAAGATTTTTATTTAGCACACAGTACAGACAAACACTAAATCAAACAGTTCGTGGTAACGAACTGGTAAGCAGCGACCCGGCTGAATGGTAACCGAAACTCTAAAAAACAGAATATTGAAATCAATGTATATATCAAAAGAATCAGCTTATGTTGCTGATTTCAAATATATAAGTTTCATTAAGTTTAGTCTTACCCATCAAAGGCTACAAGCCTGATGCTGCTGATTTCAAATATATAAGTTTCATTAAGTTTAGTCTTACCCATCAAAGGCTACAAGCCCGAGAAAATTCGCCTCATTTTTAAAAAAAGGGGAAAAACCCCCCGTAGAATTTCTAGAATTTCTTGGCTCTAGAATTTCGGGAGAAGGCTCATTCGAACGGAAATTAAAAGCTCTAGTCCCCTTTTTAAGTAACCAAAAAGATTGGAGGCTAACTAGGCCAACTCCCACACCCCTTTTTTCGCAAAATTTTCCGATCAAAGTTTTTAGATAGCCATTTTGTTCAGCATAGTTGAAACTTTGAAAGATCGAATAAATCTGCCTTTGGAGATATCATGGCCCCCTACAGCCCTTGGGGAAATGTCTTTAAGTTTAAGTTAAAAAAGTTGGCCATTGTTTACGTATAGTCTTGTATTTGTTATGGGGAGGTATATATACATTTTTCTTGTTGGGGGGGGGGTAAATTTTCTGCTTGGGGATTTTCTACGGGGAGAATTTTCCATGGTAAGAGAAATTTCCAGAGGATGAATTTTTCAGGAAAAATTTTACAATGGGGAAAATTTGTCAGAATTCCTATACGAAATTTTTCTTATGTCTTGCTCTCTGGTTGCCGACTCAGTTTTAAGCGTGGAAATGTTAAGGGCAATTGTCCGTAGTAAATTGTCATTGAATTGTCTAGAGAAAATATGCGGGGGAGGAGGGATTTTTCCGTGGAGGTGGAGCCAGATTTCCTGGCGTTATTTAGATAAACGATCAGAAATAAAAAAAACAAGTTTTTTCAACCTAAAGTAAGGTGCAACATTAAAAATTAATACGAACAGAAATTATTACATTTATGAGGGAGTTGCTCCTCCTCAATACCTCGCTCTTTACGCTAAAGTTTGAATTTTGTCCCAATTCTTTAGGAATTACTCCTGAAACACTAGGTTCATTTAATTAGAACAATAAGAAGCTTTTTATATAAGTACTAACAAACTTTAGCGTAAAGAACGAGGTGTTGAGGAGAAGCAACCCTCCCCCCTTGTATGCGTAATAATTTCTGTTCGTTCAAGTTTTAATGTTGTTCCTTGCTTTCAGTTGAAAAAAAACTTGCTTTTTATATTTAATAATCAAATAGAACCAACAGAGAGCTGAGCTTGAATCGAAGGCTTCCTATTATCAAAATTAATTAAGAAAACTAAGTTTTTCCGAGGAAAGTAAAGAGCGAAGTTGAAACTCAAAATGAACAAAACTTATTTCTTCACAGCCTATCTAATATGCATCGATAAAGCTAGTGCAAATAAATCAACTGGTGATATTTCCCTATGTTTGTAGGATAACAGAAAACTAGTATTTTACTGAAAACACAAAACAATATACGAGTTTTGGTACGGTAAATTTAAAGATTTAAGGACATTTTTAACAATTTAAATTTAAAGCTTTTTTTTATAGATTGTTGCTTTTTTTCATTTAATTTGGCAACACTTCTGCACAATGAGCTCAGTTCTTTGATTGACTGTCATTTTGGATCTGAAAATGGCATTTCATGTTTTTTTTTTTTGTAGACAAGTTCGAAGTGAAGGACTTATATTAGTATTAAGACTACAGAATCGTTTTAGAATTTTTATCACAACTTGAAATTCTCCGTTTTTTTATGGCACTTAGTATTTACCAAAAGACATATAGCGATCGCAATTTTTGTCCGTCCGTCTGTCTTTCTATCTGTCTGTCCTAGTTTTGCTAGTTTGGGCACTTCCAGATAAGCTAGGACGATGAAAGTTGGCGGGCGCGTCAAGGACTAGACCAGATCAAATTAGAAGTTGTCGCTTCTCCGATTCGACAATCTCGGGTGGAGTGAGCGAACGAGATAGTTGAGAAGAATTTTATTTGCCGATGAAACAAATGATTTTCGTTCTTAAGTGTGGCTTGTGGGTCTAGTGGTATGTTTCTCGCCAAGGATACAAAAGGTCTCAGGTTCTCGGATCACACGGACCTAACGAAGCTAGATACGTGATCAATATAGCGATCGCTGAAAGTTGGCAGGCGCATCAGGGACTGGACCGGATTAAATTGAGAATAGTCGC
The DNA here is from genome assembly GCF_032884065.1 of Artemia franciscana. Classification (NCBI taxonomy): domain Eukaryota; kingdom Metazoa; phylum Arthropoda; class Branchiopoda; order Anostraca; family Artemiidae; genus Artemia; species Artemia franciscana. The sequence continues at coordinate 27,566,775 of NC_088870.1, forward strand.
TTCCCTGATTCGACCATCGGGGGGGAGGGGGTGGAAAAAACGAGGTTTTCTTTAATTTACGAACGGGTGATTTGATCTTAATGAAATTTCGTATTTAGAAAGATCTCGTGTCTCAAAGCTCTTATTTTAAATCCCGATCGAATCCGTTGATGTTGGGGGGAGAGTTGGAGGGGGAAACAGGAAATCTTGGAAAACACTTAGATTGGAGACATCGGGATGCAGCTTCTTGGGAAGAATAATTACAAATCCTAGATACGTGATTGAAATAACCAGACCGGATCCGCTCTCTCTCTGAGGAGTTGGGGGGCGGATGATTTCCAGTGCTTTGGCGAGTTTGGTGCTTCTGGATGTTCTAGGAGGATGAAAATTGGTAGGGGTGTCAGGGACCTGTACAGATTCACTTGATAGCAGTCGTTTCCCCGATTCGATCATCTGGGGGCTGGAGGGAGGGAAAATCGTGAAAATTGAGGTATGTTTATCTCACGAATGGGTGATCAGATTTTAATGAAACTTAATATATAGAAAGATATCATGTCTCAGATATTCTATTTTCAATTCAGATTGGATCCGGGGACATAGGAGGGTGAAGGGGGGAAACGGAAATCTTGAAAACTGGAAATCATGGAAGACGCTTAGCGTGGAGAGATCGGGATGAAACTTGATGTTAAGAATAAGCGCAAGTTCTAGATAGTGGATTGTTCTAGATAGTGGATTGACATAGGCGGACCAGATGTGATCGCTTCTGGGGACTTGGGGGGATTTCTAGTGCTTTGGTGAGTTCGAGAATAAGCACAAGTTCTAGATGCGTGATTGACATAACCGGACCAGATCCGATCTCATCATAAGTGCCATGTGAGCTATCAGCTCTTGTTTTAGAGAGAAATAATTGGATTTCCAGAGTTCATGTTACGGTTGATATGTTCTTCATTTCGAGCAATACTAGGTGAAACCAAGTTGTTACCTGATAAATCAATCCATTATTCTGTATGCTGTCTAATGAAAATAAACATATTATTATTATGCCTAAGTTTTTAAGATAATTTTAATTGTATGCTGAAAGTTACTGATATCACAATTCCTTTAAGACTATGAAAAGCGTTCTGGATTAGTTTGTTGTTGTGAGGCTACGTATTTAGTTTTGACTCCTAAACGCATATTTCTGTTTTTTTATTCTTGGTTTTTGTGTTTTCAGTAAAGCGCTAGTTTTCTGTAATCCTACAAAGATAGTGAAATATCTCTAGTGTATTTATTTGCACTAGTCTTATTGATATATGTTAGATAGGCCGCGAAGTGATAATTTTTTGTTCCTTTTAAGTTTCAATTTCACTCTTTACTTCCCCCGCAAACACCTTTTTTTTCAAAATTAATCTTTGTTCTTTTTTATGATATTTGGTATTAACCAAGTGACATATAGCAATCGGAAATTCTGTCGATCTGTCTGTCGGTCCCGGTTTAGCTACTTTAGGCACTTCCAGGTAAGCTAGGGCGATGAAATGTGGCTGGTGTAAGATTAAATTAGAAATAGTCGTTTTCCCGATTTGACCATCTGGGGGGGGGGAGTGGGGGGCCGGTTAATTCGGAAAAATAGAAAAAATGAAGTATTTTTAACTTACGAACGGTTGATCAGATCATAATGAAATTTGATATTTGGAAGGATATCGTGTCTCAGAGCTGTTATTTTAAATTCCGACCGTAGCTGGTGACATTGGGGGGGGCTGGGAGGGCGAAACCTAAAATCTTCGAAAACACTTAGAGTGGAGGGATCGGGATGAAACTCGGTGAGAAAAATAAGTACAAGTCCTAGATACAGGATTGACATAATTGGAATGGATTCGCTCTCTTTGGGGTAGTTGGGGAGGGGGAGGGGTTAATTCTGAAAAATTAGAAAAAATGAGGTATTTTTAACTTACGAATCGGTGATCGGATCTCAATGAAATTTGATATTTAGAAAGATATCGTTTCTCAAAGCTCTTAGTTTAAATCCCGACCGGATCTGGTGACATTGGGGGAGTTTGGGGGGACCTAAAGTCATGGAAAACGCTTAGATTGGAGGGATCGGGATGAATCGTGGTGGGAAAAATAAGCAGAAGTCTTAGATCTGTGATTTACATAATTGGAACGGATCCGCTTTATTGTGGGGGGGGGGGGTTAATTCTGAAAAATTAGAAAAAATGACGTGTTTTTAACTTACAAAGGAGTGATCGGATCTTCATGAAACTTCATATTTAGAAGGACCTCGTTACTCATATCTCTGATTTTAAATCTCAACTGGATCCAGCGTCATTGGGGGGGCAGTTGGCGGGACCGGAAGTCTTAGAAAATACTTAAAGCGGAGAGATCAGGATGAAACAGGATGGGAAGAATAAAAACCTGTCTAAGATACGTGACTGACATAACCGGACCGGATCTGCTCTCTTTGGTGGAGTTGTGGGTGGGGGGTAATTCGGAAAAATGAGGTATCTGTAACTTACGAAAGGTTGACCAGATCTTAATAAAATTTGATATTTAGAAGGATCTTGTGCTTTAAAGCTCTAATTTTAAATTCCGACCAGATCCTGTGACATTGGGGAGTTGGAGGGGGAAACCAAAATCTTGGAAAACGTGAAAATTGGGGCATTTTTATCTTACGAATAGGTGATCGGATCTCAATGAAACTTGATATATATAGAAGGATCTTATGTCTCAGATGCTCCATTTTCGACTCGAATTGGATCCGGAGACATAGAGGGTTGGAGGAGGGAAACAAAAATCTTGGAAAACGCTGAGAATGGAGAGATCGGGATGAAACTTGATGGGAAGAATAAGCCCAAGCTCTAGAAACGTGATAGTTATAATTGGAACGGATCCGTTCTCTTTGAAGGAGCTGCGGGGTGTTAATTTGGAAAAATTACAAAAATTTAGGTATTTTTAAATTAAGAACGGGTGACCGGGTCTTAATCAAATTTGATATTTAGAAGGAATTCATGTCTCAGAGCTCTTATTTCAAATCCCGACCAGATCTGTTGACATTGGGGGGAGTTGGAGGGGAAAATCTTGGAAAACGCTTAGAGTGGAGGAATCGGGATGAAGCTTGGTGGATAAAATAAGCAAATGTCCTTGATGCTTGATTGAAGTAACCGTACTGGATTCGCTCTGTTTGGGAGAGTTGGGCGAGGGGTTCAGTGATTTGGCGAGTTTGGTGCTTCTGGACGTGCTAGGACGATGAACATTAGTAGGCGTGTCAGGGAGCTGCACAAATTGACTTGATTAAGTCGTTTTCCCAGATTCGACTATCTGGAGGGCTAAAGGGAGAGGAAAAATTAGAAAAAATGAGGTATTTATAACTTACGAGTCGGTGATCGAATCTTAATGAATTTTGACATTTAGAAGGACATCGTGACTCAGAGTTCTTACTTTAAATCCTGACCGGCATTAAGCCTCTGATTTTCCTTTTAAATCAATCTATTGATTCTTTGAATTTTGTTAAAGCTCATACCATATGAGCTCTTGGCTCTTAGTTCTTCTTGCCTCGTCGCAAGTGCCATATGAGCTCTTAGCTCTTGTTTTTCATTAAAATTTCATTTATAAACAGCACTGTCATGAAAAAGATAGAGGATTTGTCGACCAAATTTTTACTTTTAACTTACTAATTGAGAAGTGTCTGAATTGTCAAACGCCTTGGGTTCTCAGTCTTATAGATTATGAACAGGTGTTCGTTTCTGTAGATAAAAGAGCTTTAGCAAAGGTCTTATCCTAACACATTAAAGTGATTTGTGCTTTGTACGAGAATAGCACTGCCGCGGTTAAGGTTAGCACCTGGTTTTGCATTAAATCAGTTGTTAAGCAGGGTTGTGTTCTATCCCCCTTTATATGAATCATTTTGATGGATTTTGTCTTTGGAAGCACAGAAAGGCGATTTGAGACCACGGAATCAAATGGGGAAGAAAAACTCTCCTGGACGTCGATTATACTGATGATTTTAGCATCCTAGATGAAAGTGTGAGCAAAATGAATGAAGTTTTAGAGGTTTCGCGAGTTCAAAAGGCTAGAATAGGTTTGAAAATTAATGTTAAAAAGACTAAGTCATTAAGACTAGGAATTAGTGAAGATGAAAAGGTGACTTTGGTTAACGAAAAGATTGATCAGGTGGGCAGCTTCACTTACCTTGGTAATATTATTAGTAAAGATGGTAGGAACAGTGAAGATGTTAAAAGTAGAATAGCCAAGGCTATAGGTTTTTTTTCACAGTTGAATTTTTTTTTTGGGTGAATAGGAAGATAGGTCTGAATACCAAGATTAGAATATTAGAACCTACAGTGATGACAGTGGTCAAATTTGGCTGTGAAGCATGGATGCTCCAAAAAGTGGATGAAGATTTGTTGGATGTTTTCCAGAGAAATTGCCTGTGGATTGTCCTCGGTAGCCGGCTGTCTCTCCGCATTTCAAACAGTAGGCTGTACGAAAAATGCGGTTCAATTCCGCTTTCTAGGGTTATAATAAAAAAAAGATCGGGATGGCTAGGGCACGTTTTGCGGATGAAGGATGACAGATTGCTGAAGATTGTCCTTGTCGTCCTCGTAGGTCGCCCTCGTCTGGGTGGGAGGACAACATAAAAAAAACATTAAAAAATGGGAACTTCCTTGGACGGTGTAAAAAGGGAGGCTTTCAATTGATGGGGATGGAGGAGGAGCCTGCATGGCTTTGTTGGCCTCGGTTGGCTTGGTGCTGTGGCTAGTTGTTAGTATTAGTTGTAGCATAATGATACGCGCGATATCGATACGTCCAATACCAATACAATGTACACTCCTTCCCCTAGGGACTATGGAGGGTCATACCATCACCAAAATCATATATATCGGACCTTTAAACTATGTTGAACAAAATGACTATCTCAAAATTTTTATTGGATGACTCAGGAGGAGGGGGTATTTAGGAGGGCTAGTATCCCTCCAACCTTTTTGGTCACCTAAAACGGACACTAGAAAATTCAATTCCCGTTCAAATGAGCTATTACACATCTTTTTATGATGTTCTGGTCACCCCCTAGCCCTGCTAGAAAAAAAAAAAACAACTTAAAACGGGAGACAGATGACTGCTGCCCTTACAAAAAAGTAATTTTCCTTGTGGCTCAAGGAGGGGGGCTATAATCTTCCTTTACAATAAATTCGACCATGCTATTTCCAATGGTAAACTTTTCATTTTCATTAGACGCCATTTTTGAGTGGTTTCAGGGTTTTTTCGAAATCGCCATCAATTTCGTTTGGACATAAACTTCTACTTTTAGGACGAACCGAAATAATAGAAATCATGTGTGAATCAGTGTCATACGACCATTTTTTCACTAGATTGCTTTTTCTAAGCGTGTTTTTCAACTTATGGTAACTTATTGGGCTGGGGTTCGCTCTTTCCTAGATTGCAGCTACCGCTGCAACCATGATAAGCTTTGTGACCAAAGATACAGGACGCGAATACACAAATAAAATAAAATAAAGAAGGTGAAAATAAACGAAACTGTAAGAAAAATGATAGATTAAACTGGGAGAGGGAGGCTACCCCAGCTTGGCAAATTTTTAATGACGTATTTAAAAAGGTAATAATAATAAAATATGAGATACTTGTCATCAAGGTTAAATAATATATTCTGTTAACTTTTTCTTTAATAGAAAATGGCTATTCAAATTTTTCATATTCTTATTTAAAGCCCGTTTGTTGTAGAAGGGCTTTGAAATTGCATTGAATAGCTAGCATTGTCATAGTTTACTGGGAAAGTCTATATATCCCAAGACGGATTGAAGTAGGAGTGAGCGGTCGTGAGGGGACGACGAGAATGTATGAATCATTTAGAAAGAATATCATAATGCCATAGTGATAACTGTAAAAGTTTGAGTTGATTAAGGTTTAATATATTAAGGAATATGAAGAGATTTTTTATTTCTCAACGATTTTGAAGCCTTGTGATGAAGTAAAGCACCAAGAATTCTTGAAGCTTTATTTTGTGTTATCTGGAGAAGTTTAAGGTGAATTGGAAATGCATTTAAATAAATAATTGGACAGTGTTTTTGGTATGATTCTATTAATGAATGATTAAGAATTTTCGCAACTGGAAAAGAAAAATCGTATTTTATTCGATGTATGCAACCTAAATATTGGAGTAGTTCTATACGCAGATGATCAGAATGACTTCGGAAAGATAAAAACTAAACTCACCAGGGATAATTTCCAAATATCTATTTGTCTTAGCCCTTTTGATTCTACTTCCAAAAAATAACTTGCTCATCAATTCCCATCTTAACATTCCTTGCTTAGATCTCCCAAAAATGTTTCTTGCCTCTGTCTGGGTGGGTGTTTGCTTATCCCAGTATCTGCCTTTGTCTGTTAATATATCTAAATCTGTTTTTGTTGCTCTCATTCTCTGTGGCTGTGTGTCTGGGCGGGTGTTTGCTTGTCCCAGTGTCTGTCTTTGTCTGTTTATATGTTTGAATCTGTGTATTTTTAAGGGTTTTGTCTCTCTCACTCTCTGTGCCTTTGTGTCTAAGGGAGTTTTTGCTTATCCCAGTGTCTGCCTTTGTCTTTTTGAATTTCTTATTCTTTGTGTTTGTTTGTGTTTTTTTGTCTCTCTCACTCTCTTTGCGTGTGTGTCTGTGCAGGTTTTTGCTTGTCCCAGTGTCTGACTTTGTTTGTATTTCTGAATATGTGTGTTTGTATGTGTTTTGTCTCTTTCACCCTCTGTATCTATGTTTCTGGACGGATGTTTGCTTGTCATGGTCTTGTCTAGTGTCTATCTTTGTCTGTTTGTATATCTGTATCTTTGTGTTTGTATGTGTTTTTGTCTCTCTCACTATCTATGCCTGTGGGCGTGGGCGGGTTTTTGCTTGTCCCAGTGTCTGTCTTTGTCTGTTTGTATGTCTGAATCTGTGTGTTTGTATGTGTTTTTGTCTCTCTCACTCTCTGGGCCTGTGCGTCTGGATGGGTGTTTGCTCACCTCAGTGTCTGTCTTTGTCTGTTTATACGTCTGAATCTGTGTGCTTTTATGTGTTTTGTCTCTCTCGCTCTGTGGGTGTGTATCTGAGCGACTGTTTGCTTGTCTCCGTGATTATATGTGTTGATTTTGATAATACCACGTAAGGTTTCGATAATGCAATAAGGATTCTCGTTATATCAGGCGAGAGTGTGATAATGCAGTGCAAGATGTTTGATAATATCAGACAAGATTTTGGTAATTTCACACAAGATTTGGAAATACTTGGCTAGAATAATTATCAGTGTCACATGCTACAATCATATGACTCCTTTCCAAAAAAATCACTCGACATAAACAGCTGCTAATAGCATAAAAATTCTGAATCCAAAAAATTCTTAGTCCAAAAAATTCGAAGCAAAAAAAATCTTACTGCAAAGATTATTTTTCTAATCAGAAAAATCACGAATAGCATATCATTATGATCTTCATTTCGTATTTCGAAAATATCACAAGTAAATTGTTTTATTTTAAGCATATTTTATGTTATATTAAGACATGAAAAAAAGTTGAAAAATCTATAACTAAAAAAAAAAAGTTCGAAGTTCAAACAACAAAAAATAAATGAGCTTAAAAAAGTACAAAAAAGGGGGGCAAAAAGTTTAGGGGAGGGTCTTTGGGGGCCTTGGAGGTTGGGACTTGGATGACCAAGGGGTGTCGTATCATTGCTTAAAATATATACAACTTTATTAATTTCAACTTCATGCATACCCCAATACTAAATAATATTTTCAAAATGCAAAACACTTATTTATATAATTGTCATGACTTGAATATTAAATATTATAATAACCGGACATTTTTATTCAATGAAAATCGAATATACGCTAATCACGTCTTGACAGGAATATGTTGGTCATTCACCCAAAAGCGTCGGACACCTGTCTGGGCAGCTAGTTGTGTATGTAGGTCAATGCTCTAGTTTAGTATAGGCAAGCTTTAGTGCCCAAATATGTGTTAAAGTCTGGACTATAGCTAACCTCTATTGCCCAAATAAGGGTGTAAAATCTTGCCTATTGTATAGTACACTACTACTGACTCGACAAGATCACACTTTAGAAAAAAATAGATACACAGGCATTCGTGATCTTTCTTCTGTCACAAAACGCACAATTCCCAGTTTTTGTACACAGGACCTTAAAACTACTGCAGTAGGGTTCTTTGACACGCTGAATTAGTGATGGGATTTTCATTAAGACTCCTTGACTTTTAAGGGGTGCCCCTCCTTTTTTCGATACTTAAATGAATTTTCTGAGTCTGATAACTTTAAATCGGTAAGACTAATCTTGATGAATGTTACTCATAGTTCGGAAAACGAACTGGTTTATTCCTGGAACTGCCGGCGATATTGGATTTGTTTAACATTATGAAATAAAAGTTATGCACAAATGACGCTCTGACATTAAGACAGCTTGCTTGTAGTGCTTGTGCTAATTTCTCAATGCTTTAAGTTTGACTTGGTTATTCATAGTAATATCAGTTGGTTTGGGTGTCATTTATTCATTGATAGCGATTTCAATTCTTTTCTAGTTTCAACTATTCAATTACTGTATTTCAGCTCGTCTGAAATACATCAAATGTATGTCGTTTAGTATGGCTCTTTTCTTTAAAATAAATTTGCCGAGTTTTTAAAATTAATTTTTACAAATAGGGACAAATCAATAAGGGGATAATTAATAGTTTTGATGGTAAGATCGAGAATTAGATTAAGATCGATAACCATCTATGGTCAAGGGCGTAGCTCCAGCATTTTTATTGAGGGGAAAGAGGGTCCACATACGGAGAGTCAAGAGGCATGGGCTATATAATGCATTTTTCACCAAATTATTGGGGGAGGCAACTGCTCCCCCCCCAAATGTCGCATAAATTATGATTTATGGCCACCGTGTTGCTTAAGGGCACAGCAACAGTATCCGATTTCCTACTTTTAAGAGCTGTTCATCTATAAGGTTAAAGAAAGGAGAACAATAGACCCCCATCCAAAAAAAACAGAATTTTCTCCATTCACGATTAATTTCCAAAGTTTTTTAGACATTTTTCCAGTTGGGTGAAAAATAATTCTTGTTGCCTAGTCTTCTTTGGTCATAATTGACGTTGTTTTTGCCACTACTTCTTACGGATCTCAATTAATCGAATCGAATGGCTCAAAGCCGAAACTAATAAATTTCATTAACCCAAAATTAATTTTAAGCCTCTTTGACAACAAAGAGGAGCACAAATGTTTTGTGTTCAAAAGCCTAGAGTTAAGGAAGAAATTAACGGTAAAACGAGCCTACGTTTGTCAAATATGAAAATAAATAAAAAATCACTTGACCCTTAAAAATACCACACGAAAAAACGTTACCTATTTTGAAAGTAAACTAACAAAACTGTATTCATACATCATTTTGCACGCCGTTTATAAATGCACGCTGTAAACCAAGGTCAGGGGTAAAACTGAAAACTGTGAATACATAGGAAGTTATAAGAAGATGAGTGTATTTTATGTTAAATGGCTCCATAGACCATTGTTGGCTATAAACAAATATATCTGATAATGTCAAATTAACATTAAACCTAGCTGGGACTATGTCCCTTCTGAAAGCGTTAACAGAATACATATTGATTCTTCAGTTCTTTACAAGGAATTAAAAAAAAAACTAGTTTTTTTTAACTGAAAGTAAGGAGCGACATTAAAACTGAAAATGCACAGAAATTAGTCCATATATGAAATGGGTTGTCCCCTCCGCAATCCCTCGCTCTTTACGCTAAAGCTTTTAATTGTTTTAAAAAGTAGAATTGTGGCAAAGAGTCAAACTTTAGCGTAAAGAGCGAGGGATTGTGGAGGGGACAACCCATTTCATATATGGAGTAATTTCTGTGCGTTTTAAGTTTTAATGTCGCTCCTTACTTTCAGTTAAAATAATTAGTTTTTTTATTTAATTTCTGAACGTTTTTGAATTAATGCATGTTTGATTTTGGCTCTCCCCACATAAATTACTAAAATGAAATTTGTATATTAATTCTTTTTTGGCTAAATGGCTTTGTCTTAGTTCTGATCAGAGATTTTGAGAAATAAGGGGTGGGCCAAGGACGCCTAGTTGCCCTCCAATTTTTCGGTCACTTAAAAAGGCAACTAGAACTTTTAATTTTTAACGAACGTTTTTATTAGTAAAAAATATACGTAACTTAAGAATTAACTTGCGTAACAAACTTTTATACTCTTATATTTTTATTATATATACGAGGGGGTTAGTACCCTCGTTAATACCTCGCTCTTTACACTATATCGTAAATTTTGTCCCAATTCTTTAAGAATGACCCCTGAATCAGAAAGGCCGTAGAATAAATGGTTGAAATGACTAAAAATATTTAGCATGAAGAAGGAGGTATTCATCTCCTCCTAAATACCCAGTATTTTTAGAACCCCTCATATGCGTAATAATCTCTGTTCGTTTTAAGTTTCAATGCTACTCCTTACTTTCAATTGAAAAAGTTTTCATGTTTTTTTTTCATTGTTTTTTTTTATAGTAATGCTAGAAAATCCTGCGCCCTTTTCATTGAATTTTTCTTCACCCATGATATATTCCTCCGAGGAAAGATCCTCCCACCTAGCCCCCTCCCCTCATCCCCACCCCCAAACCAAAAAAATCCTTCTGAGAACGTCTGTACACTTCCCAATAACCATTACTGTATGTAAACACTGGTCAAAGTTTGTAACTTGCAGCCCCTCCCCCAGGGATTGTGGGGAGTAAGTCATTCCTAAAGACATAGTTATTATGGTTTTCGACTATGCGGAACAAAATGGCTATCTCAAAATTTTGATCTGTTGACTTTGGGAAAAAAACTAGCGCGGGAGGGGGCCTAGGTACCCTCCAATTTTTTGGTCACTTAAAAAGGGCACTAGAACTTTTTATGTCCGTTAGAATGAGCCCTCTTGCAACATTCTAGGACCACTTGGTCGATATGATAACCCCTGGGGAAAATAAAAAAAATAAAATAAAAATAAACACGCACCTGTGATGTTTTCTGGCAAAAAATACGAAATTTTTGTAGATAGGAGCTTGAAATTTTTGCTATAGTGTTCTCTGATACACCGAATGCAATGGTGTGATTCGTTAAGATTCAATGACTTTTAGGGAGTGTTTCTGCCTATTTTCCAAAACAAGGCAATTTTTTTCAGGCTCGTAATTTTTGATGACAAAAACTTAATTTGATGAAACTTGTATATTTAGAATCAGCATGAAAATCCGATTCTTTTGATGTATCTTTTAGCATCAAAATTCTGTTTTTTTAGAGTTTCGTTTACTATTGAGCCGGGTCGCTCCTTACTACAGTTCGTTACCACGAACTGTTTGATCACACTCGATTCCTTAAGAAAAACAAAAACAAATTAAGTAATACATTGAACCAGAATAATTGAATTCCTGCTCAATTTTACAATACACCATCATCCTTAAGCGTGGGCACCTCTATCTCTTTTCATAAGAGTGTGGATTTTTGCCTTTGTGGATTTTTGCGAGATGCTACCAGATTTTCACAGAATTTTACAAAAAAAAGAAAGATTTTCCTAAAAATTAACTATCAAAGGGTTGATATAGCGTTGTCTATAGTCTTAGTAAAGGCCATACGGCTCCAATGTTTTATTTTAATTTTTTTCCAGAAGCATTTTAGATTGAAGGGGTCATTGCAGACATTTCGGAGGGGGCTCATTCGAATGGAAACCGGAAGTTTTAATACCCTCTTTAAAACTCAAAACCGATTGGAGGGCAGCTAGCACCGCCAGCCCTTTTTTCCCAAATGCATCCGATAAAAATTTTGAGTGAGAAGCCATTTTGTTAAAAACAGTTCCAAGAACATATAATAAGAACTCTGGTGTCTACACAATCCCCTTTGGCCGGGGGTGGGCGATGTAAGTTATGCCCTGGGGGCATATATTGTTCTTATGGAAAGAATGCTCGTATTAACTTCAAAGAGGGCCCATTTGATTGGAAATTGAACGTTCTAATTCACTTTTAAGAGTCAAGAGATCAGAGGGTGACTAGCCACCGCCCCCTACACGCCCTGTTTTGTTCAAGCCCGTCCGATAAGAACTTTGAATTAGCCATTCTTTGAGATTTATCAGGACCTCTCTCCTCACGAGCGAAAGTATGTGTCGCTTATGCTGCTCTCTGCTTTGTGACAGTCTGAGAAGACCACGGCGGTTGTAAGCGGAAAAGTTCTCCTTCCAGCGCTTCGGAGGTCGACCGGAGTACAAGAACCGTGAATGCGACCTTCGAAGGCAATCTTCGGTAGTTGGTCGTTGGACATGCACTGGACTTGCCCAAGCCATCTGAGTTGTTGGACGCGGATACTGTTCAGGATGGTAGCGTTGTACTGCAGTCCTTCGAGTAGGTCAGCATTTAGACTCGATCTAAGTATATTATGCCGGCGATTCAAAGTAGCAGCTTTATCTTAAACGCGGTGAGTCATCTACTGTGACTGTTGTTTCACAGCCGTACATAGGTATAGCAATAATGATGGAGCAGAATATTTTAAGTTTTAGCTTGACGGAGATTCCATTTTGCTTCCATATTTGCATCAGAGCTTTGAAGTCGGCGAAGCCAAGAGCGAGGCGTCTTTTAATGTCCACTAAGGGATTATTGTTGCTCGTGATCTGGCTTTTCAGATATGTGAAGCTTTCTACCCATTCTGTTTGCGCTTCATTGAGTTTTATTTTTGGTGGGGATGGGCTATTGAACCTTGACGCCCGCATGACTTTCGTTTTATCCTCTTTGATTTTCATTTAATGCCCCCAAGGCATAACTTACACTGCCTGACTCTGGGCCCTGGGGGATTGTATCGACACTGGAGTGTTTTTCATCTGACCTTTGAACTATTTTTAACAAAATGGTTATCTCAAAATTTTATCGGATATTTTTGGGGAAAAGGGGCATTGGGAGGGGGCTAGTTGTCCTTCGATCTGTTTTTATTTTTAAAATTTGAACTAGAACTTTTAACTTCCAATCAAATAAGCCCTCTCTGAAGTTTATGCAATCATCCCTTCCATAATAATCATATATGCCCCCAGGACAAAGCTTACAACGCCTACTCCTTGGCTAGTTCCCTTCGGATCTCTTTTGACTTTAAGAAGTGAAATAGAACTTTCAATTTCCAATCAAATGTGCTCTCTCTGAAGTTTATACGAGCATCCATTCTATAAGAACCATATATGCCCCCAGGGAATAGCCCACAACGCTGTCTCCAGGCCCCGGGGGTTGTTTCGATACTGGAATTTTTGTTATATGATCTTGGAACTATTTTTAACAAAATGGCCATATCACTCAAAATTTTTATTGGATGATTTTGGGAAAAAAGGGCGTGGGGTCTCTAGTTGCCCTCCGATTAGTTTCTTAAGTGCCTCTGGAAAAAAAATAATAATAAAACATTGGAACCGTACGGCCTTTACTATAGAAAACGCTATAGAGTTGCCTCTGATAGTCAATTATTAGGTAAATCTTCCTCTTTTTTTGTAAAATTTGGTGAAAATATGGTAGTATTTCGCTAAAATCTGCATAAGCCCCCCCCCCTTATGAAAAGAGGTTCGAGGAACTCCCACTTAAGGGTGATGGCGTATTGTAAAATAGAGCAGGAATTCTCGTTAAATGATTCTCGTTAAATGTATTACTTAATTTATTTTCGCTTTTCTTATGGAATGGAGGGTGATTCGTTGTAAAGAACCGAAGGATCAATAAGTCTTCTGCTAGCGCTTTCAGAAGAGACATATACCCACCTAGGTTTAATGTTAATTTTGACATTATAATCTGTTTGTTTTTTGTTTTTTTTCATAGCCAACAATGGTCTTGGAACCGTTTAGCATAAAAACACACTCACCTTCTTATAACTTCCTGTGCATTAACAGTTTATAGTTTCCCTCCTGAGCTCGGTTTACAGCGTCGGTTCTTAAATGACGTGCAAAATGATAAATGAATACGGTTTTTTTAGTTTACTTTCAAATTAGGTAATGTTTCTTCGTGTGGAATTTTTATCGGTTAAATATTTTTTTTTGTCATTTTCAACGTTTCTGACATCTTTAAAAAGTATGGGCTCAGTTTACTGTTAATTTTTTTTTCAGTTTAACTCTAGGCTTTTGATTAATTTTTTTTTAAGCCATTTGTGTTCCTCTTTGTTGTCAAATAGGCTTAGCATTAATTCTGAGTTAATCAAATTTATTAGTTTCGGATTTGAGTCATTCGATTAGATTAATTGAGATCCGCAAGAAGTAGTGGCAAAAACAACGTTATTTATGACCAAAGAAGACTAGGCAACAAGAATTATCAGCCACTCAACTGGAAAAATGTCTAAAAAATCTTGGAAATCAATCGTGAATGGAGAGAATTCTGTCTGTATTTTGGATGAGGGTCAATTGTTCTCCCTTCTTTAACTTTATAGATGACCAGCTCTTAAAAGTAGGAAAGCGGATACTGTTGCTTTGCCCCTAAGCAACATGGTGACCATAAATCATAACTTATGCGTAGTTTTTTTTTTTTGGGGGGGGGCTCTTACCCCCTCAGTATAAATGCTGGAGCTACGCCCCTGACCATAGATGGTTATCGGTCTTAATTTAATGCTCGATCTCACCATCAAAATTATAAATTATATCCTTATTGATTTGTTCCTGTTTGTAAAAATTAATTTTAAAACTTGGCAGATTTATTTTAAAGAAAAGATCCATAATAAACCAAAGACGAGCAGAAATAAAGTAATTGGATGGTTTGAACTTACAAAGAATTGAAATCGCTATCAATGAATAAATGAGACCCAAAACAAACAGAAATTAGATCTACGTTGAATGGGCAACGTTTTTATCGGTTAAATATTTTTTTGTCATTTTCAACGTTTCTGACATCTTTAAAAAGTATGGGCTCAGTTTACTGTTAATTTTTTTTTCAGTTTAACTCTAGGCTTTTGATTAATTTTTTTTTAAGCCATTTGTGTTCCTCTTTGTTGTCAAAGAGGCTTAGCATTAATTCTGAGTTAATCAAATTTATTAGTTTCGGATTTGAGTCATTCGATTAGATTAATTGAGATCCGCAAGAAGTAGTGGCAAAAACAACGTTATTTATGACCAAAGAAGACTAGGCAACAAGAATTATCAGCCACTCAACTGGAAAAATGTCTAAAAAATCTTGGAAATCAATCGTGAATGGAGAGAATTCTGTCTGTATTTTGGATGAGGGTCAATTGTTCTCCCTTCTTTAACTTTATAGATGACCAGCTCTTAAAAGTAGGAAAGCGGATACTGTTGCTTTGCCCCTAAGCAACATGGTGACCATAAATCATAACTTATGCGTAGTTTTTTTTTTTTGGGGGGGGGGCTCTTACCCCCTCAGTATAAATGCTGGAGCTACGCCCCTGACCATAGATGGTTATCGGTCTTAATTTAATGCTCGATCTCACCATCAAAATTATAAATTATATCCTTATTGATTTGTTCCTGTTTGTAAAAATTAATTTTAAAACTTGGCAGATTTATTTTAAAGAAAAGATCCATAATAAACCAAAGACGAGCAGAAATAAAGTAATTGGATGGTTTGAACTTACAAAGAATTGAAATCGCTATCAATGAATAAATGAGACCCAAAACAAACAGAAATTAGATCTACGTTGCATGGGCAACGTGAGGTGTTGTGGCAACCTTTGTTCGGATTCGCTGGTTAAAGTGTTGCGAGAGCAACACTGGTTTTGTTTCCTCGCTTCGATTAAATGCTTAAGCTGTTACCAAGTATATCAACTCGCAAAAGTTGCAAACCCCTCATTGCAACTAGAAAAAGTTGCAAACCCCTCATCGCTGAAGATGATTGTGGCCTAACAGCCGATTATTACTAACAAGTCCCCTTCATGTCTTACCACTGGAACCAAATTGGTCTTACCACCAAATACACCGGAAACAAATAATAATAATAATATTTATTACCCACAAACATACAAAAGTATAAACAGTGGAGTTCAGAGAAAAAACTAATAAACAAAGCACAACAAAAGTACAATTAACTCAACAATAGCAAGCACAACAAAGCTAATATAACAAAGAAAAACAGAGCAAACGAAATTAACAAAACGACCAAAAAACTCAACACTTATCCTATATAATACATGAATAACAAGAGAAAATATATATGAACTAGAAAGATAACTTATAAGAAGAAGATGATTATGGCACCATCGCCCCATACAGGGAAAAATTCTTGCAGAGAGATCAGACGTAGCGAGAAAGCCGATTTTGGATGGCCAAATATGGATCAACAATGCAATATCTTTCACTAATCCAAGAGTTTCTAGTCCAGAGTGGTAGGCCTAACAAGAACTTACGAAAACGATAAAAGTATGACCGGATGGTACACTTATTCCGATCGGTTTATAGAACCCAAAACGGGGAAAGACCAATAACGTGTGACTGCACCAGCGCATTGAAAAGCCTTGCTCTGATGTGTCTATTATAATTTGTCTTGGAAGATATGAGTAAACCATAAGATTTGCGGATCTTGTTGGTCAAATGTTCAACTAGCAGTGATCTTGTATATTTCACGTCATAACCGATTGGGAGCCCGAGGTAACTAAACTAGGCGCTGGTCTCATGACACACTTTCCAAGTCGGATATCAGGATCAGGAACGTCATCTGAGCTTTAACGGTTGAAAACAACAATTTCGCTCTTACTTTCATTAAAAGACAGGTTTATTTTGGAATAAGCGTTGCTTAGAACATTAAAGTTCTTCTCTATCATCCCAAAAGAACGGCTTAAATTTTGTATATCATCGGCATAATTTAACAGTGGTATATCTATACCTCTAAATGCAAAACTCAGCTCAACATCTATAACACTATTATTGTAAAAGGGAGGGGAAGAAACTGCCCCTTGTCGTATACCTTTTTCTACAGGAACTACTACAGCCGAAATTTGTGGACCATCAATCGTCGGGACTTTAATTCTAACCTTCAGTTTTTTATACAAATTTCGGAGTGGTAAGGCGATTGATCTGTCAAGGCCACGTTTGAGCGGACACGACAGTATCTAAGCATGGATGCCAGAATCGAACGCTTGGCTGACATCATGACTAGCTGCTATAACCCTTTCCCTTGTCTGGTCACACTCTAAAAGTAGAATACCAATGATATGGTGAACATGTTTCCTACTAACAGATTGTTTAAAACCAAATTGGTTGTCAGGGCTTTCACAAACTCCACATAACTCATCAATAAAAAGAAGCTCAAAAATTTTGCAAAGAACTGGGGCAACTGTTATGGGGCGGTGAGAGCCGCATTCAGCAGGGTCTTTTCCTTTCTTTAATACCGGGGTGACAACCCCAATACAAAGGGAATCTTGCACTAAACCGCAAGTGAAAACCATCTGGTGGAACAGAGTGAGATGCTCAAGGACCCTTTGGCTGCCGTGAGCTAAATGCATGCCACACACTTGGTCAATGCCTCTTGAGAACTTCTTCTTTGCTATAACTATCGCCGCCCAAACATCAGAAACAGTTACCACAAACCCGAGTGAAGACGATGCTTCACTTAACAAGAGATCAAGGTTATCTTCATATTTCGACACAAGCGTAGCGTCGGGTGCTGCAAACTGTAACTTGTAATAACTATCTACTGTTCTTCTGTGGGCCAGAGGCTGGGACCGTCACAATCACTTCTTGTTTTCCTTTTAAGGAAATTTCACAAGGAATTTGGGTCACTTTTCAGCGTGTTGCTATGTTCATCCAGAATGGTAGCATTGTGCTTCTGCAGGCATTTGGCAAACTTTCTTTTCAGATAAATCCGCACCGTATTCACAGCACCTGATCGGGCCTTTCCTATATCTATGCACATTTTGTGCCAAAACTTAGAAGCGTGACAAAGCTGAGCTTGGAGTGGGTTTTCTTTCCAGCGTGGAACTTCAGTACCAATGCGAACCTTGCATTGTGGTACCGCAGCACTTTCAGCGACTCTCAAAGCAAGGATTATTTCCATGCAGTATACATTTAAATCAATCTGTTTCTCAGTGGTGTCTAGACTGGGATTCGCTTATAGAGGGTGGTAGGGTACCTTGATCCTTCCCAGCATCTCATCACAAACAGACTGGTATATGTGTATATTGATCTTCTACCAGTCAGAATTCTTACGCCACTTCCTGACTTTGCTGAGACCTATGCTTGGTTGTATAGTTTTATGGAAAGAACAGGATACGGGTAAGTGATTGGAAATGTTGATGGTAGTGTCAACATATGGAGAGGGGAGAGGCAATGTCGTCTGCTTGGTTTGAAGAAAGAAATGAAGGGCTGAGGTTGCTCCCGAATTATGGATGTATGTAAGATCAAGATCGTTCAAAAGAACCTCAAGACCGGTGAGAGTATTGATAAAGATTTGTGATCGTGGGTTTGTACCAGAGAGATTACAGTTCATGTCTCCCGCTAGTATAACGTCTAATCCCTGTGTTTCCGAACCACTTACTGAACTTGCTAACTTTTTACAAGCAATACTTAACTTGTGTTCATACTTAAGGTCTCGGTAGTCAGTGGGCATGTACTGAGTAAAGTAAATGACAGTCTCGTTTATTTTGACAGTCATATAATTGTCAGAAAATGAGTGAATCGCCGGTAGAAGTTCCGCTCGGGCGAGTACCACTATACCACCGGACGGCATACCTTTTCCACTTTGACTGGTTATCGCTGAAACCCCAAATACTTTCAACCATCCATTATTTGTTTTTTTGTTTTTTTTTACCCAGGGGTCATCGTATCGACCAAGTGGTCCTAGAATGTCGCAAGAGGGCTCATTCTAACGGAAATGAAAAGTTCTAGTGCCCTTTTTAAGTGACCAACAAAATTGGATGGCATCTCGGCCCTCTCCCACGCTCATTTTTTCCCAAAATCAACGGATCAAAATTTTGAGATAGCCATTTTGTTCCGCATAGTCGAAAACCATAATAACAATGTCTTTGGGGATGACTTACTCCCCCACAGTTCCTGGGCGAGGGGCTGCAAGCTACAAACTTTGACCAGTGTTTATATACAGTAATGGTTATTGGGAAGTGCACAGACGTTTTCAGGGGGATGTCTTTGGTTTGGGGGTTGGGTTGAGGCGAGGGGACTATGTGGTAGGATCTTTTCTTGGAGGAATACGTCATGGGGGAAGAGAAACTCAATGAAAAGGGCGCGGGATTTTCAAGCATTACTATAAAAAACAATGAAAAAAAAATGAAAAAGTTTTTTCAATTAAAAGTAAGGATTAGCATTAAAACTTAAAACGAACAGAGATTATTACGAATATGAGGGTTCTAAAAATACTTTAGCATAAATAGCGATGCATTTAGGAGGTGATAAATACCTCATTCTTTATGCTAAGTATTTTTTAGTAATTTCAACTATTTATCCTACGGCCTTTCTAATCAGGGGTCATTCTTAAAGAATTAGGACAAAACATAAAATTTAGTGTAAAGAGCGAGGTATTAACGACGGGACAAACCCCCTCATGTACATAATAAAAATATAAGAATATAAAAGTTTGGTACGTAAGTTGATTCTTAAGTTACGTATATTTTTTACTAATAAAAACATTCGTTAAAAATTAAAAGTTCTAGTTGCCTTTTTAAGTAACCGAAAAATTGGAGGGCAGCTAGGCCTCCTTCCCCACCCCTTATTTCTCAAAATCGTCTGATCAAAACTAAGAGAAAGCCATTTAGCCAAAAGAAGAATTAATATGCAAATTTCATTTTAATAGTTTATGAGTGGAGAGCCAAAATCAAACATATATTAATTCAAAAACGTTCAGAAATTAAATAAAAAAACTAGTTTTTTCAACTGAAAGTAAGGAACGACATTAAAACTTAAACGAACAGAAATTACCTCGCATATGAAATGGGTTGTCCACTCCGCAATCCCTTGCTCTTGACGCTAAAGTTTGTAATTGTTTTAAAAAGTAGAATTGTGGCAAAGAGTCAAACTTTAGCGTAAAGAGCGAGGGACTGCGGAGGGGACAACCCATTCCATATACGGAGTAATTTCTGTTCGTTTTAAGTTTAAATGTCGCTCCTTACTTTCAGTTGAAAAAAACTAGTTTTTTTTATTTAATTAAGAAATGAAGATAATATAGATATGTTAGTCATGATTTTTCTGACTTGAAAAATATTGTTTGTAGTGAGATTTTTTTTTTACTTATAATTTTTCGGGGCATAAAATTTTTTTGGACTTCGAATGTTTTGGACTAACGAGAATCCTCTATTGCATTATCGAATTTTACATGGTATTGTCAAAATCAACACCTAAAAGCACAGAGACAAAGAAGCACAGAGAAATAAAAACAGACACTGGGACAAGCAAACACCTGCCTAGAAACACAGGCACAGAGAGTGAGAGAGACAAAAAGACATACAAACACACAGATTCAGACATACAAATAGACAAAGACAGACACTGCGACAAGCAAACACCTACTCATACACACAGGCACAGTGAGAGAGACAAGCAAACAGCCAGTTAATTTCTACCTGCACCCGGGCTCCTGCAGCCAACCTACAATCCCCACCTTTCTTTCAAATAAATGTTCAAGTTAGGTTAATATAGGTTCACTTTGCGTGGCGTGGCACGCTCTCTCTCACCTAGTCTCTCTCACTGTGCTTGTTTGATTGAGCAGGTGTTTGCTTGTCCCAGTGTCGTTCTTTTTGCGTGTATGTCTGAATCTGCGTGTTTGTATGTGTTTCTCTCTCTCTCATACACTCTCTTTTTCTCTGTTTCTCTCTATCTATCTCTCTGTGCTTGTGGATGTTAGCCTGTCCCAGTCTGTCTTTGTCTGTTTGTATCTATATTTTTTCTCTTTCCCTCTCTGTGCCTGTGTGTTTGCTGTGTGGTAGGTGTTTGTTGGTCCCAGTGTCTCTCTTTGTCTGTTTGTATATCTAATCTATGTGTTTTTGTCTCTCTCATTCTCTTTGCCTATGTGTTGGGTGGGTAATTGCTTGTCCCATTATCTGTTCTTGTCTATTTTTATGTCTGGATCTGTGTGTTTGGTTTTGTTTGTGTCTCTCTCACTCTCTGTGTCTGTGTGTCTGAGCGACTGTTTGCTTGTTCCAGGTTCTGTCTTTGTATGTTTGTATATCTGAATATGTTTGTTTGTATATGTTTTTGTCTCTCTCACTCTCTGTGCCTGTGTGTTTGAGTGACTGTTTGCTTGACTCGTGTATGCGTATTTGTGTTGATTTTGATAATACCATGCAAGGTTTCGATAATGCTATACAAGATTCTCGCTATATCAGGCGAGTCTTATAATATAGTGCAAGATGTTGTATAAAATCAGACAAGATTTGGAAATACTTGGCAAATTTTCTTATCAATATCAGAAGCTATTACCATATGACACCCTTCCAAAAAAACGCTTGACATAACCAGGTGCTTATAGCCTAAAAATTATAGTCTAAAAGTCCCAAAAAATTCAAAGTAAGAAAAAAATCTAGGTACAAACATTATTTTTCTAATAGGATAAATCACGACTACCATATCTATATTATCTTCGTTTCGTATTTCGAAAATAGGACAAGTGAATTTTTTTGTTTGAAATATATTTTGTGTTATTTTAAGACATGAAAAAAAAAAGCTGAAAAAATTTCTAAGTCCCCAAAAATTCTAAGTAAAAACAACAGAAGTGTTACTACCAATAATATTTATCTAATAGCGAAAATCACGACTATCATACCTATAACATCTTCATTTCATGTTTCGAAAATGTAACAAGTGAATTTTTTGTTTTAAGTGATTTTATGTCATTGTAAGACATGACGAAAAAGTTGAAAAAACTTTCTAATTAAAAAAGTTAAGCTAAAAAAATCAGTACAAAAAAGGAGGCAAAAAGTGTGGGGAAGAGGCATAGGGGGCCATGGAGGTGGGGACCTGGATGGCCAAGGGCTGTTGTATCATTGCTTAAAATATATACAACTTTATAATTTCTACTTTATGCATACCCCAATACTAAATATTACTTTCAAAAGACAAAACATTTTTTCATTTAATTGTCATGACTTGAATATTAAGTATTACAATAACCGGAAATTGCTTTTATTCAATGAAGATCTAATATTTATTAATCATGTTCTGACAGGAACATGTAGGTCAATGCTCTAGTTTAGTATAGGTCAGCTTTAGTGCCCAAATTAGGGTGTAAGGTCTGGACTATAGGCAAGCTTTAGTGCCCAAATAAGGGTGAAAAGTCTGGACTAATGTATAGTATACTACTACCAGTGACCCTAGAAGATTGGGAAAGGGCTCATTTGATCGGAAATCAAAAGTTCTAGTGTCCTTTTTAAGTGGCCTAAAACGTTAGAGGGTAGCTAGCCCTTCTTTCCCACAAAGTCGATAGAAGTTTTGAGATAGCCATTTTGTTCAGCATAGTCAAAAGATCAATCAACCATGTTTTTGAGGCTCGCTTAATCCCCAAACCCCCGAGGAGGGGCTAGAAGCTATGAACATCATCCATTGCTGACATATAGTATTAGTTTTTGGGAAGTATAAAAGTATTGATTTTTTTAACCGTTTTACTGTTTAAGTTTTAGTTTAAGATTTAAGTTTTTTACTGTTTTAAAAAGTAGAGTTGAGAGAAAGAGTCAAGCTTTAGCGTAAAGAATGGGGCGCTGAGTAGGGAACAGTCCCTTTCGTATACGGAATAATTTTTGTTCGTTTTAAGTTTTAATGTCGCTCCTTTCTTTCAGTTAAAAAAAAAAACGTTTTTTTTATTTGATCTTTAGTAAAGAGCTATAGTAGAAAATATATTTTTTACCACACATTATTACTTTTGATATTTTTCCACACATAAAAAGGGCATGGAGGGGGACTGGTTGCCCTTAGATTTCTTTTGAAAGCAGTCTCTCTGACCGGGGTGTGCCTATCGGAGCAAATCCGAAAGAAAATGCCAACCTGGCGCGTAAAAATTATGACTAAAAGATTCGGGCTGTGTATGCATCCCTGGCTTCGAACGTTTCGTATTTGAGTTGGGTTTACCGTTCTTGGTTATATAATACCCTACCAGTCTTCACTTACTTGCTCTTGCTCATATTTGGCTTTTTTATGGTAAGAGAAAGCAAGTTTGCCGGCTTTAATTTGAAAAGAATTTGATGGAATCGCCAACATAGACAAGTAGGCCTAACTCTTTTCTACCGAGAAAGTATCGATTGGTAAACTCAGCTGGGGTTATTGAGAAGCGTATTCGTTGTTTTCTCTACTGACTGCCAAGTGTCTTTCCGTCTTTGGTCATTTTTGTTTATCCCCTGTTTGTGATTGTCGCACTGTGTTTTTCTTTTTGTTGTTTCTTTTTGTGTTTCCTTGATTTTCACTTTGTCTTTTCTGGGTCTTGCTCAGTTAATACTGGTAAATGAATTTATTTTTCAAATTAGTTTTGAATTTTGATATTCCTTGACTAGAGGCTATATCTTTCTTATCTTTCTTATAGAGTACCTTTGTGAACGTTATGTGTGGTTACAATGTTCAGAAGATGAGTGTAAGTACATTTTCTGATTTGCTTAGTACTTTAGCTAATTCTGGTTTTAAATTTAGTACAATGATTTATTTTCTCGATTTTTTTTGCCTTGCCTATTAAAGAGAACTGTTCAAGGTCTTTTCAGAAGCTTGCTCTACTCTGCAAAATAACAGCAAAATAGCAACAGACTAAATAACAGACTAAAACAGCATAAATTTTTCTGAAACTGTCTACTGCCCGTAATAAATACCCTTATTAGTTGTTGGTATGTTTTCCCTTCTTTTCTTTTGGTGTCACTGATTAATAAGAAATTTTGTCTTTGAAAAAAAAAAATATCCATCACTGACTCTATCGATCGCTTTTACAAAGTTTTTAATAAAGCCTAATGAAATATGAACTGGAGAAAGTAATATTTTTCCCAGAAGTGACAAGTAACTGATTAACACAATTTAAAATTTTCTGAAAGCGTGTTTTTTTTTTTTACTAATTCCTTTCCATGAAAATTTTTATTTGTGATCTTAAAATCAAAGGAACAGTTTGATTAAGCTCGGTATATAGTGGGATTGGGGGTCCGACTTGTAACTAGAAAACCAAATTCTTGTTAGAAGAACGACATTGAAAAAATATATGAAAAAACAGAGGAAACTTAATTTGTCAATGGTTGAAATTGAATGGTATTTCAGAGTTGATGGAACTGGGAATCCATGTCTAAGAAATCTCTCTTTATGGAAATCCGTCACTAATATTGATTTAGTAAAGAGTAAAATTTTGCCCATATATTATTTCGTTTTCGTGTTGTGACTTCATATGGAAGCGGCGGTTGTTGAAACTTGCAAGGTTGCTCTTGTTCGAAAGAGCTCTTGCTCTGCTAAGTTCGAAAAGGAAGCTCTACCGTGCTTTTTGAGAGCCAAAAGTGATGAGTGGGTAACCATGCCACCCTGCATCATTTGTCAACCTCCCCTTTTTTGGCCTAGTATGGCATCTGATCAACATGTAGAAAAAACTATTTTGTACCAAAGAGCCGAAAGATCCAATGAGTATGCCACCTGGGTCGACATGACCTCCACAGTTCCAAGGGCAACGGTCTAATTTATTTAAAGCATCTGTTTTTTACCGAAAAGTTATTGTAGAAAGGGTGGGCTTGTTTTGTCTAAGTTGTCCGATTGTCTTGGAACTTGTCCTGTACCATCTTTATCAAGATCAAGGTTTTCTATATGTATACTCCTTAATGTGAGTGACCTTTCCAGTTCCCTAAAGCCCTCTTTTCTACTGCCAAATGGTCCATGATTTTGGCCGTTGTAAACCCAGGTGCACGGGACTAATGGGGGACTCAGTTTGCTTTTTACAGTTTTTGGAACAATTCCACCATAGTTTTCCAGCTCACTCTGAGTTTCCAACCTGTCTGAGTCAAAGCTAAATAATATGGATTAAATGCCGTGAAAACAATTGAAGTCCTTACTCACTGCAAAAAATGTCTAAGTCGAATCTGCGGGTTGGTTCAATAACCACATTCCACTTTGTTTGATATGGAATCATACAAGACTTTCTATCTGTATGATTGGAGGACGATGTTGGCAAATGACCCTTCCAGCGTCCATAAAATCCTAAAATGGTCCATGAATTGGGCCGGAAATCTTAAAATTAACACCTTGAAGGTCAGAAATCCTGAAAACCCTAGATCTTCTGGCTCGTTGGCTAAATGACTTCACTGTTTGAAAAAAGGTAAACCGAGGTGAATGGTACCAATGGAGCACCGTGCTTTTTTTATTTACTTTTTGGAACTATTCCACTCTGGGTTTACAGCCCATTCTGGTGTTCCAACCTGTCTGAGTCTAAACTGTGTACTATGTATGATGTTGTCCACGGACTGGGCCGAAAATATTGAAATGGAAACTTTAAGTTGGCATACATTGACAAATAACGCCTCCAGCATCTCCAAACCCTCTACTTCACCATCAACATTTTGGTTTATAGTAGATATGCTCCACCATGCTTTTGCTGGAATCAGATAAGAATTTCTAATCTATATGCTTAGAGGACCAAGTGAGTTCGTTGTCCCCCAACCCTACGTCCTACCATCAAATTTTTGCTGAAAGGTGGGCACGCTATATTTTGTTTGAACTGGGGTAATGCACGGAATTTCACCATTATGGTTGGAGGAGCGAAGTGGAAACATAACCCTTCCAACACCACCCTCTACTGCCAAGTTTTCAGCAGAAAGTTTGGCAGGTTTCGGCCGATCACTTTGCAATATACGAAACAAATACCTTGGGTCAAAGGGACATAAAAGTGATGATTTAAAGAAGCATACATCCCGTGTCCGATCGTTAAGTTTATGCTAACACCCTGGTCTGCTTAAAATTAATAGGGAAACAGTCTAGGAGCAAGGGTACATGCTGATAGGTATTCTTAAGTATGTACCACTTCTAAGCCTTGCCTGAACTTTCACATGAAAGTATCCTGACCTCAATGAAATATGATGTGCAGCTTTGCTACTGTCAAGTATATTTTCCGAAAGAAACTTTAAATTACTGACGTTATTCGGTTGAGTTGCTAAAAGGCTTAAAAGTTTCAGAAGTTAGGAATTTCCCTGAGCTATAAAACTTAGAAACCTGCTAGTGAATAGATTGTGAAGTTCAGTGTTCTAACATTATTTTGGGTCTTTTTGATAGCAGCTAGTTGTAGAATGAAATAGATTTATTTGAGTCTTAACTACCGCCTGGTATTCTGTAGTTCCAAGTTTTGTCTCCTTTGAATTTTTTGGACGTTGTAAAAGCGTATGTTTGAAGGGATAGTATCCAAAGGACCCCTTTTCTCCTGAAGCTATGCCGAAATGACCTGATTTTTTCTGCTTAGTTATGTAAATATTCCAAATGATTCAAAGGTTTCTACTTGCCATTTATTTTACTGTACTAGAAAAGCAAACAATAACTGAAGCCCTGAATTAAAAGTGAATATCGGAATCCGAGCCATACAACAGTTATCTCTCTTAGTTATGTTGGGGTTGGGGGGGGGTTCAAACCAACTACATTATTTTTTTTGTTGTGATCAGTGATGTAGGCTACATTTTGGAACAGTGCGACAGAAAAATTCAAAACTTGAATCCGATATGGAGACCTTAAAGAGGAAAAAAAAATCCTCTGATGTCTGAAAAATGTCGAATAATATCTTGGAGAAAGATTATCTTTTTTGCCGACTAAATAGCATAAAAAGAAACAGAAACAAAACTATCCTTCCACCAAAAAAAGGTTAGTGTCTAACTCTTGTAGAAAAAAGTCTCTCAGGATTCGAGATTGAAATTCTGGTTTTATTCAAGATTTTCATGAAATAATTAAGGAAAAGTCATGTCTCGAAATTCCATGTCTTGATTTCGCTGCTTTATTTATAAAAGTTTCAATTTCAGTTGAATTTTTTGAAATGTTTCATGCTTATGCTCATAAATAAACTGAAAAACGTTTAGCTTAAAGCTGACTCACAAGTTTGATAAAGGATATGGTTTTCTTGACTCTGGTCATTTAAACGTCTGCCAAAAAGGGCTGTCGGAACAAAGCCAATCATGGTTGGAAGCTAGAGTTTTAATCTCCTATTTGTTCCGGAAAGATTGATCAGGTGGACAGCTTCACTTACCTTGGTAGTATTCTTAGTAAATATGGTGAGAGCAGTGAAGATGTTAAAAATTGTATAGCCAAAGCTAAGTGTGTTTTTTCACAGTTAAAAAAAATGGAAGAATTGAAAGACAAATCCGCAAACCACAGGGCTCATTTGACTGGGAATTAGAAATTATAGTGCCCTTTTTAATAAACCTAAAAGATTGAAGGGCAATAAACTCCCTCTTACGCCCATTTTTCGCCAAAGTCGTCTGATGAAAATTTTTAGATAGCCCTTTAGTTCAGCATAGTTGAAAGCTCCCAAAACTATGTTTTTGGAGATGACATGACCCCCACAGCCCTTATGGATAGGCCTTTAATTCAAAAAAATATTCCCATTGTTTACGTACAGTATTTTTCACTAGGAAGTATACAAACATTTCTCGTGGAGCGGTGGAATTTTGTGCTTGGGGTGGATATCCATGGGGATAATTTTCCGTGGAGAGAAAAATTTCCGGGAGTAAACTTTCCAGAGAGATTTTAGGCCGAAAGGATTTTACAGAATTCCTATACGGAATCTTTTTATTTGTCTTACTTTCTATTTGCCAACTCAATTTGCTAATGGAGGTGTTCTGGGGAGATTGCCCTGGTAAAATGTTCAGCGGGTTTGAATTTCCGGTAAAAAATTTCCACGGAAGGGAGTGTTTCCGGAGTAATTGAAAAACGATTTTATTTTTCAAACGAAAGTATGCTAATGAGAATCGTTCAGGCTAAATTGTCTTGAAAATATTTTACAGACAGGGGGGGGGATTTTCAGTGAGGAGGGAATTGACCGGAAGAAATTTAACCGTAGGGTTGTTCTTTACATAGGAGAAAATTTCCACGGATAACTTTCCCTTGAGGGGAGGGATTCCGAGAGAATTTTCGGATGGTTAGCCACATTTATCGGCATTAATTCAAAAACGATCAGAAATTAAATCGAAAAAAAAAAACAAATTTATTAAGCTGAAAGTACGGAGCAACGTTAAAGCTCAAAACGAACAAAAAAAGTATTCTGTACATGAAGGGGTTGTCCCCTTCTCAATACATTACTCTTCACGCCAAAGTTTGACTTTTTCCCCCAATTTGTTTAAGAACGACTCCTGAAACACAAGTGCCGTTTAATTAGACTAGGAAGCTTTTTTACAAGTGTTAAAAACAATAGCGTGAAGAGCAGGGTTTTGAGAGGGGCAATCCTCTCTATACACGGAATAATTTAGGTTTGTTTTGTGTTTTAATGTTGCTCCTTACTCTCAGTTGAAAAAACTTGTTTTTTCCATTTAATATCCATAAATGAAAGAGGTAAGATTTTTACCATAGAAATGAAACCTTTTGGCATTGCTTCAGGAGAGAGATAAAAGCAAGAATAGGCAAATATTTGCGCAAGGAGTTAACATTCAGTTTGGGGAGAGAAGAGAATCAAAATTTAACATATGCAAACATTTGCTTAAGGAGACTGGTTAAAAAAAAGTTTTGAAATTTATTATGATACTTGTCCACGTTTCATATTTAGAAATTCAATAAACCCAGTTGAGACTTTAATGATGAATTATTTAAGTTTTTCTTTTGGTCTCAAATTTTGTTTTCTTTATACTTTTGCCCAGTTTGTTTTTGAAAACCATTGTGCTTAAGAACTAACTTCTATTTAAATTTTTTTGATGGAGCGTTGATTGTAAATTATCAACGCATCAAAAGAAACCATAAGCAAACAAGTACAAATACTCTTGCATATTTAATCTGGATATTACCACGTAGCTGTCTATTATTCTTCCTTCGGGAGGTATTTAGGCCTATTCACAGTGAGACTTACTAGCTCTGAGGTTCAGTTAATGTTTATCTTTAGTAACAGTTGCGTCCAAATCCGTTCAAATAGTTCGTATTGACGTACTGTAAGTAAGGAGCGACCCGGCTTGCGACCAACCCCCTTCACAAATACCTCATATTTAACAATGAACAACTTGCATAAGTTACGGCCCTTGCTCCAGAGGCTGGTTGGATTTTTCAACCCTTGATTTCTAGTTAGTTGACGCTTGGACTATTTTTAACAAAATAACTGTCTCAAAATTGTGAACGGATCCATTTGTGAAATAATTGCGTGAAGTGAGGGGGCGGGGCTGGTTATTCTCCGATTATTTTTGACTCTTAAAAATGGCATTAGAACTTTATATTTCCAATTGAAATAACCCCCTCCAAAGTTCACACTTTCACCATCCTGATAAAAACCTTTTTGTTAACAAAAGGCAGCTAGCATAACTTAAAGCCCTTACCCCATAGGCGTTGGGGAATTATTAAATCTGGAACTATGCTTATTTGACCTTCGGAACATTTTGAACAATATGGCTTTCTCATAACTTTGATCGGAAGCATTTGGAGGGGAAAGACGAATGGGGTGGATGCTTTCCGATCACTATTGACTCTTAAAAAGGAAAATTAAACCTTCAGCTTCAAATTGATTGAGCCTCCTCCTCCTAAAAACCTTATATGCTAACAATGGGCAACTTGCATAGCTTACAGCTCTTGTCTTGGGGGCGGTGGGGAGTTTTGTCAACCCATGTGGCAGAGTTATATGGCCTCTGACCCATTTTGAAAAAATGGCTATCGCAAAATTCTTGATCCGATCGAAAAGAGGGTGTGGGGGGGGCTAGCTGCCCTAGAGTCACTTTTGACTCTCAAAAAAGCCACTAGAACTTCCGATTTCCAATCAAATGAACCCCCTACCAGGTTCATATGACCAGTCCTTCAATAAAAGCCTTAGATGTCCCCTAGGCACTGGAGGGTTGTGCGAACTCTAGAGGCATTTGTATATGATGTTTGGACTGTTTTCACCAAAATAGCCATCTCGAAGTTTCGATCGGATGCCTTTGGGGAAAAGAGGATGGGGAGAAAAGGATGTTTGTCTCCGATACTTTTGACTCTAAAAAGAGAACTGGAATCTTCAATCAAATGAGCTTCCTCCAAAGTATATACGACCTACGGCTAAAATTCCATGTTTAATTTTTCACCACGGACCTCATCAATATCATTGCAGTTGATTTCATTATATTTATTGCTAACACTAGATTGCATCTCGGATCTAATATTCGAGAACAATTTAGCAGACTTATTTACAATTTCAGTTGAATCCCCACAATTACATCCTTCCAAATTAGTGTCTGCCGTGGTCTCTTTTCCCTTACCACCCATGATCTCATTTAAAATATTCTACGTTTCTTTCATATTACCTTTACTTTCCTCCTAATTATTTCCATAATAATCAGACATTGTTTTTTTTTTTTTCTCACTGTATTCACCAGATTTCTTGGCTTTGTAAATTAAATAAAAGACTCGTCACTTTTGGGATTCAAATATGTTTCATAAAGCTGATTTCTTAATCCTATTTGTTCAATTTTCTTCTCTGTTATCCATTGTTTACGGGGAACAAACTTCTTTCATTTAAGAACTTTTACTGGATACATCCTTTCATAACTAGGGTGATTGACTTCCATCAGACAATCTAGGGCTTTAGTGGGGCGTTCTTTCTCTTCAAACAATTGACCCCAGTCTATTGCACTCACTTCCTCTGAAAACTTTAGGAGATTTTCGTTTTTCTTAAGCCGAAATTTTAGGTTTTTTTTTTTTACTTGTTTAACACTACAATAAATTGTAGCTCAGAGGGTAAGATGATCAGACCCAGGAAATATGATCACATCGGAAAAGCTTCGATCCAGATCAATTGAATGAACGAATACATTGTCAATAATCGTTTACTATTAAAAAATTACAGAAATCACCATTTTGACTAGATAGACCCAATAAATTAAAATTAAAATCTCCCATCACCATATGACTAACACCATTTGGGACTTTATCAAGGGGCTCATTAAATCCGTCAGTAAACTCATCCAAGTGAGCGCCAGGAGGCTTATACACCATACTAATTTAAAAAAAAAATAGGTTATTAAGTCCAATATCTACTCAAAAAATTTCCCCTTACCTTCTCTCCAAATACTAAGATTATCCCTTATATCACTCCTGATCCCTTCCTTCACCAAAAGTGCAATACCACCTAGGCCTAGTGAAGCACAAGTTTTGACATGTAGTTTTTACCCTTGAAGTAAATAAAGCGAAAGAGAAGATATTTACACACAAAAACATTTCGCATAGCCCAACGACATCAAACTGGGAAGAAAAATCACCTAGTAACTGGAGTATATCTGGGTAACTTGATGGCACATGGACATTCCAAGAACAAAAATACAAACATTGGTCATTCTCTATGACGAAAACTAATGTGGTGCACGCAGTTAAGCACTATTTTTTTAGGGAGGGAGGTTGGTTCTAGGGGAATCATCATCACGGGCGATTCCTCTAGATAAATAATCCTCAATGCTAAATTTTCCTTCTTCAGACCCGGCCATCTCTTACCGCCAAAAGAGAAAAAAAAAATACGCATAAAAGGAAGGACTAAACTCAAACGTGACTGAATCATAAATCTGACTGACTATCAGATCAGTAGCCTCTTCTAGTGACCTTGCGTCATTGAACTTTTCAGTCACTTTCTTTAGCAGATCACTTTTTGTCTTCTCCAGCTGGGCTTCAGTTGCAACTAATTGCTTGTAAATCGGGGCGATACTTGTAGAAACTGAGTTAGGCCCTAATACATCTCTTACTTTCAGGGCTAAAAAAGTCTTTGAAAGAGTTTGGTAAATTTCGGGGGTATTAGCAAGTTTCGCAAATGCTTTTTTGACAGTAGGCGTGGATGAATATGTCGTTTTAGGGTTGTATTCTTAAAGATTTGCATATATTAGCCTAAATTCATCGTGACTACCGTAGTAAAAGACCAGATAAGTGGGCTTTCCTTGCAAATCCTTTCCTACTTGCATAACTCTCATGAGCCATATGGGGCAGTTCTTGAATTTAGCGAACGTAGCATCAAACTGCATGAAACACTGCATAACTGATAGTATATCATTATGAGAAGTCGATAAGCAGAAACAAATCGGCTTATCTTTGGGTGAGGGCCGAGCATCACTAATGCATCCAAGTGGATTCCAATTGAACCTGTGTGAAGTCGGCCCAAAAGACTTTCCTGCATATCACTCAACAGTGCACGTTAACAAACTGGGCCTACAAAGTGCCCATTTAACAATAAAATAATTCTCCAACTTAAGAAACTAATCACACTCCCCTTAAAAATTGATCCGGTACAGAAAATATTCCGTCGATTCTATTCCAACGCTGTTTTTACCCTAGCACAGTGGTTCTCAATCTTATTTAGACAGTGTATCCCTTTTTACCCACAAAACATTTTAGGTACCCCGTCTCAATTACCGGTACTAAGTATACTATAGCTAAAATATAAATAAAATTTACAGTCCTAGAATTAAAGGGTTGTTTTTTCTTTTTGTTGGCCTGTCGCACACCCCCTTAAAAATCTTGCTTACCCCCAAGGGGTACACATACCACAGTTTGAGAACAACTACCCTAGCAAATGAACTGTCTGCTAGTTTGTAGTTAGTAATATATAATTCAGTTTTTAGTCTAGGCCTCTATCTCACACTCAAATTTGACAAATTTCAGGAGGGCTTAGATCGGAAAACTTTCAGATTCGGTGAATTTTTTTGGTCTGGATGGTGAAAAAAAACATATAGAATACAAATTGTTCAGTGTCAAGCCGTAGATTTGCTGAACTAAATGTGGTGGTTGGCACTTGAAACACTTTTAGAAGCCTAATTTTGGATCTAGATTCGATGCTGGAAGTTTATCTGATATAGGGCAATATTATTAAATTACTAAAAGTAGTATTTTTGTTTTCGTTGGTATTTTAGGATTCAGAAGCCAGAAAAAGAATATATACGACTGGTTGTATTCCTGCCATCACAACTTGGGCAACAATGAACTTGAATATTATTGGAGGAGTAGCCATAGGAGCCGCTGTTTTACAGGTAAGTTTCACCTATCTTGTTTTTTCTCCGTCAATTAGTTTATATATTATGCAACTATCAGTATAGTCCTTTTTCAAGCAATTATACATTATATATATATATATATATATATATATATATATATATATATATATATATATATATATATATATATATATATATATATATACATAGGTTTCTTTCAGTATGTATTCTTTACGTATTCAATTGCTCCCTTTTTATGGACTGTTTATGTGCCGCCATCGTTATATTTTGTAAAGTTGGATTGCTTTAAGAGACAAAAGTTACTGACGAAAATGTTTACTTGTAGTCTCAGATTTACGATTTACATTATATCTTCATTTCCCATTTCTTTCTGATTTATTCTGAAAGTTTGTGCTCTATATCTGGAAATGATACCTTGAGATCTTTGTTCGAGTTTATGCATGTTGAAAGATTAAAAGGGGAACTATCCAGTTTATTCTCTGGCTCTTAAAGGAATTATTACTTATGAGCAAATGTGATAGAAAACAGTAGAATTTTATAACTAAGTAAAACACTTAGAAAATTTTACAACAGTGAATAAAAACAATACGCTGTCATCGATGTTTTTCTGTTTCTTTTGCCTTATTGTTTTTTGCATAATACAATAGTGCAATACGAAAGGCTAGAAGAGTTAGAAAGAACTATAAAGTTTGAAAAAAATGAAAGGGGTTTGCATTGCAATTAAGCTAGAAAGAAAAGGAAGTCAGTGTGAAATATCGAAGATTGACCTTATTAACCTAATGTTAAATATTGACCCTGAAAATATCAAATCGTCAAAGCAATAATGCGGCTACCTAGAGCTAATTAGAACATGCAAACATCACTTACATAGCATACAATTAAGGACATAGTTCACATTTAAAATTTCAGGCTAAATTTTTCGTCCAACTAAACCCTTACTATTTGCTTAGAAACTTTAGCATTTGTTTATTTGATCTTTATTGATTGTTGCATGTATGAAGAATTAACTCACATCTTGCTAAAAAGAAGAAAGATTCTATTTATTTATAAATAATTTTTTTTTCATCCCGAAGTCTTTCCTCCCTAATAGGTTTGGCTAATAAACATTTTCAGGGTAAAAAGCTCCGGAATTCCTTTTTAAGGCTGAGTTTTATTAATTTTTGTAATATGGAGAAACAACGTGAAAACATAATTAAGAAAATAGTTATTTAAATTCTGGAAATTATAGCTGTGGGAAATGCCTTTCCAAAGTAGTGGTTGATTTATTTTTTCTTCTCCCGTTCGTTGAAGTATCATCATTATCGCTATGTTTAACTATTTTTGTTTTGCTACGGTAGCCAGTGTAGTCCTAGTTATACTGTAGAGACATTGTCTTAATTCACCGTTTTATATCCCATAGGATTTCCTTCCTAATATCATTTCTCTAAGCCTTGTTTCCTACGTATGGTTTTCTAAGTAAGTGAAAAAGAGTAATTGAAAGACTGTAGTCTTACCATAACTTAAATAGCGGGGGAGGGGGAATTCCCACACGAATTTCAGAGCCATGTATCTTGTATTTTGTTTTAACAGGGGGGGGGGACTCCGTTACTGGAAAGTAGTCCCTCTAATAAACTCCAACCTCAATTAAGATCCATTATGATCTTCCAGTAAAAAAAAAGAAGAAATTATTTATTATTTCCAAATCAAAATAAGGGTTGTATGTGCAAGGAACCCCAATATTTAATATAAGTTAATTTTAGCACGGGTAAAGTACGTGTTCATTGACATTTTGAACGGTTCTCACGTAGCAAAAAGCTCTGGAAAGACGTCAAAACGAATATTCCTCTCTCAATTTTTTGGTTGTTACGAAATCTCAATTTCTGTTTGAATGCACCATTTCCCTATCTTCTAGGACCATTATTTAGTTACAATTACCCCTGAAAAAATAAAAAAAAAAAAAAAAAAACAAATAAACACGCATCAGTGATCCTTCTTCTGACAAAAAGTGGAAAATATATAGGAGGCTAAAACTTCTGCAATAGGGTTTTCTGATCTCGTAAATCAGCTGGTTTTTTAGGACACTTTTAGGTGGTGTTTCCCCCCCCCCCTATTTGAAAAATCAGGCCAATTTTCTTATGCTCGCAACTTTTGTTGGGTAGCACTAAACTTCATGAATTTTATATATTTGGAATCAGCATAGTATGCTGATTCTTTTGATCTATCTATTGATATCAAATTCCGTTTTCTAAAGTTTTGATCTCTATTGAGCCAATTCGCTCCTTACTTACAGTTCCTTACCACGAAATGTTTGATGAACATGAGGGGGAGGGGTGGTAAACTAGAAAAACATAAATTGTCATTGAAAATCAAATTTGAAAGTGTGTTTTTCTATGAATTTTCCTAGGACAATTATTCTTTGAAATAGAGCTATGTTTGAAAAATGTATAGGGCGGGGGATAACTGACCGAAAACTAGAAGTAAATAAATGACAAAAACAAAAGGAAATTCAGGGGATTTTGTATAAAATCCGACGTGGGTCCAACCTAAATAGGAAAATTTGAATGCCAAAAAACAGCTAAGAAACGTATATCTATACGCAATTTATAGTAATCAAACAGTTCCTGGTAACGAACTGTAGTAAGGAGCGACCCGGCTCAATAGTAACCAAAACTCTATAAAACGGAATTTTGATACTAATAGTTACATCAAAAGAATCGCATTTTAATGCTGATTTTAAATATATAAGTTTCATCAAGTTTAGACTTACCTATCAAAAGTTACTAGCCTGAGAAAATCTGCCCTATTTTAGAAAATAGGGTGAAACACCCCCTAAAAGTCATAGAATCTTAATGAAAATCACACCATCAGATTCAGCGTATCAGAGAACCCTATTGTACAATTTCCAAGATCCTATCTACAAAAATGTGGAATTTTGTATTTTTTGGCAGAAGACAAATCACGGATGCGTGTTTATTTGTTTGTTCGTTTTTCTTTTTTTTTTCTTTTTCTTTTTCCCAGGGGTGATCGTATCGACCCAATGGTCCAAGAATTTTGCGAGAGGGCTCATTTGAACGGAAATGAAAAGTTCTAGTGCCGTTTTTAAGTGACCAAAAAATCGGAGGGCACCTAGGCCCCCTCCCACCCTCATTATTTTCCCAAAGTAGTCGGATCAAAATTCTGAGATAGCCATTTTATTCAGCATAGTCGAAAAACCTTATAACTATGTCTTTGGGGACAACTTACTCCCCTACAGTCCTCGTGGGAGGGGCTGCAAGTTGCAAATTTTGATCAGTGCTTATGCATATATTTATGGTTATTGGGAAATGTAGAGACGTTTTCAGGGGGATTTTTTTGGTTGGGAGGGGGGCTTGAGAAGAGGGGGCTATGTGGGGGAAATTTTCCATGGATGAATTTGTCATGGGGGAAGAAAATTTCTATAAAGGGGGGCGCAGCATTTTCTAGCATTATTTGAAAAAAAAAAAAACAATGAGAAAATAAATATGAAAAAGTTTTTTTTTTCAACTGGAAGTATGGAGTAGCATTAAAACTTAAAACGAACAGAAAATATTACGCATATAAGGGGTTCACCTCCTCCTAACACCTCACTCTTTACGCTAAAGGATTTTTAGTAATTTCAACTATTTATTCTACGGCCTTTGTGATTCAGGGGACAAAATTTAAGCTTTAATGCAAAGAGTTATTGACGAGGTATTGACGAGTGTTCGAACCTTCTCTTATTAAATAAAAAAAAAGTTTTTTTAACTGAAAGTAAGGAGCGACATTAAAACTTAAAACGAACAGAAATTACTTCGTATATGAAAGAGGCTGCTTCCTCATCAACGCCCCGCTCTTTACGCTAAAGTTTGACTCTGTCTCTCAATTCTTCTTTTTAAAACAGTAAAAAACTTTAGCGTAAAGAGCGGGGCGTTGATGAGGAAGCAGCCTCTTTCATATACGAAGTAATTTCTGTTCGTTTTAAGTTTTAATGTCGCTCCTTACTTTCAGTTAAAAAAACTTTTTTTTTTTTTATTTAATTTCTGAACGTTTTTGAATCAATGCATGTTTTGATTTTGGCTCTCCGCAGAGGAATGATTAAAACGAAATTTGCATTTTTTTTTTTTTTTTTGGCTAAATGGCTTTCTCATAATTTTGATCGAATGATTTTGAGAAAAAAGAGCGAGGGAGGAAGCCTAGTTGCCCTCCGATTTTTTGGTCAATTAAAAAGGCAACTAGAACTTTTAATTTTTTACGAATATTTTTATTAGTAAAAGATTTACGTACCTTATAATTTAGCTTACGTAAAGAACTTTTGTATTCTCATATTTTTATTACATATATAAGGGGGTTCGCCTCCTTGTCAGATCCTCGCTCTTTACACTAAAGCTTAAATTTTGTCCCAATTCATTAAGAATGACCCCAGAATCACAAAAGCCGTAGAATAAATAGTTGAAATTACTAAAAATACTTTAACGTAAAGAGCGAGGTATTAGGAGGAGGTGAGCCCCTAAAATGGGTAATAATTTCTGTTTGTTTTAAGTTTTAATGCTGTTCCTTACTTCCAGCTGAAAGAACTTTTTCATATTTATTTTTTCATTGTATTTTTAAATAATGCTAGTAAATCCTGCGCTCCCTTCATGGAGATTTTCTTCCCCCATGACAAATTATCGATGGAAAGTTCCCCCAGCATATCCCCCTCTTCTCAACCCCTCCCCCAACCAAAAAAATCCTCCTGAATACGCCTGTACACTTCCCAATAACCATTACTATATGTAAGCATTGGTCAAAGTTTGTAACTTGTTGCCCCTCCCATGGGGACTGTGGGGGAGTAAGTCGTCTCCAAAGACATAGTTATAAGGTTTTTCGACTACGCTGAATAAAATGGCTATCTCAGAATTTTGATCCGTTGACTTTGGTAAAATAATTAGCGTGGGAGGGGGCCTAGGTGCCCTCCAATTTTTTTGGTTACTTAAAAAGGGCACTAGAACTTTTCATTTCCATTAGAATGAGCCCTCTTGCAAGATTCTAGGACCACTGGGTCGATACGATCACCCCTGGGAAAAAAAAACAAAAAAAAAACAAAAAAACAAATAAACACGCATCCGTGATCTGCCTTCTGGCAAAAAATACAAAATTCCACATTTTTGTAGATAGGAGCTTGAAACTTCTACAGTAGGGTTCTCTGATACGCTGAATCTGATGGTGTGATTTTCGTTAAGATTCTATGACTTCTAGGGGGCGTTTCCCCCTATTTTCTAAAATAACGCAAATTTTCTCAGGCTCGTAACTTTTGATGGGTAAGACTAAACTTGATGAAACTTATATA
Organism: Artemia franciscana; assembly: GCF_032884065.1. Classification (NCBI taxonomy): domain Eukaryota; kingdom Metazoa; phylum Arthropoda; class Branchiopoda; order Anostraca; family Artemiidae; genus Artemia; species Artemia franciscana. Next base: position 27,605,072 of record NC_088870.1, read on the forward strand.
TTTGAAATCAGCATTAAAATGCGATTCTTTTGATGTAGGTATTGGTATCAAAATTCCATATTTTAGAGTTTTGGTTACTATTGAGCCGGGTCGCTCCTTACTACAGTTCGTTACCACGAACTGTTTGATACGTAATAAAAATATACGAACATAGAAGTTTGTTACGTAAGCTAATTCGTAAGTTACGTATATCTTTTACTAATGAAAACGTTCGTAAAAACTAAAAGTTCTTGTTGCCTTTTTAAGTACCCAAAAAATTGGAGAGCAACTGAAAATCATTCGATCAAAACTATGGGAAAGCCATTTCGCCAAATAAATAAATATGCAAATTTCGCTTTAATTATTCATCTGCGGAGAGTCGAAATCAAAATATGGATTAACTAAAAAACCTCCAGAAATTAAATTAAAAAAAACAAGTTTTTTTAACTGAAAGTAAGGAGCGACATGAAAACTTAAAACGAACAGAAATTACCCCGTATATGAAAGGGGTTGCTCCTTCTTCAACGCCCTGCTCTTTACGCTAAAGTTTTTACTGTTTTCAAAAAGTAGAGTTGAGAGAAAGAGTCAAACTTTAGCGTAAAGAGCAGGGCGTTGAAGAAGGAGCAGCCCCTTTCATATACGGGGTAATTTCTGTTCGTTTTAAATTTAATGTCGCTCCTTACTTTCAGTTAAAAAAACTTGTTTTTTTTATTTAATAACATACAGGAGCTGGCCTACCCATCCTATTCTTATTCTCTTTTGATAACTGCACATGTTTCTTAGAATGGACATTGGAAATTGTTTTTTTAAGTGATCGTGTATGTACCAATACTTGTAAATTGGTTGGTAGCTTTTCACTTTTTCAGTTCTCTGCTTGAGAATTCAAATGCTGGATTGTAATTAAACTTTTGGACAAAATTTGATTATTCAGTCAAAATTGTCGATGAACAGTAGGTTTGTTGAACAAGCTCTTTATGATAATTTTACTAAAGGAATTTGGGTGGACAGACGGGTATAATTGTTCCCGTGATGACATTTTGGCATGACGTGGTCTTCTACGTGGCTGAAGCTATCATAGGCTCCGCAATAGTGGCCTCTGATGTTTAAATACATTGTGTGCGTTGGCTTAAGTACATTTGGTATAGTAAAAGAGGAAAATTACCATTAAAAATCAGTGAAAACAAAGCTCCTGGTAGTACTTATTACCAACCATCCCACAAGGCCCATAATGCCCTGCCTGGCCTTTTCCCCCTCTGTGCCGGAAGAAACCTAAATACAATATTTATACAGGTTCAGTAATAAACCTTTGAAGATGCCCCCGACAGCCCTCAGGACAAAGGCTATAAGTTAAGCAATTCCTTCATTGTTTATATATAGTAAATGTTATTGAGAAAGGTATGCATGTTTGACCCTTACTTTCCAAAAGACGAAGAGTATTCTGGTCAGCGTTTCAGAGTATGTTGAGGGGAGTGTTGAACGAAATCTAAACACGTTATGTGTATACGGGTTGTTAAAAGGCTGTAGCTAAGGATTGTCTGAGTATTTTAATTTGGAAGAGGAAATGATAAGGGAGATGATCAATTGACTGAAAATCTTAACTAAATTATCAAATCTTGTCCAAAATTTTGCCTAGATTCAAATATTTGAATTCTTAATAAAACTGAAAAAGCGGGAAGCTACCAACCACTTTACAAGTATTAATACAGGCACTGAAATGTGATTGCCTTTTCTCGGTTAATCTGTCAATCAAGGCGGGTGTCTGCATAGGAATTCCCAAAGCGACCAGATCAACCAATTGATAATTCCTTTGAACTGATTTTCATTATTTTTCGAGCAGGTAAGCTAAAATATTTTTAAGGACTGAAATATATTCAGAAAATATATTTTTTTTTGTTTTTAGTTTCTAGTTTTTTTTCTACGCTGAAGACGGACGAAATATTCGTTGGATATTTTTTTTTTGTTCTCTTTGGTTTTATTTACTGGCCATTGACACGTTTTGTCGTCTTTATATTCATTTCTTTGTTGCGTCATAGCTGGCCAGTTCGGCTTTAGATCTTTTATTGGTGCTATTGTGGCGCCCAGAAAGTTAAATGGCGTAGCCTAAGGCTACCAACGGGTAGGTTTGGACCTTAGAACAAACCTCCCTACTAAACTATCAGTTAGGGGAAAACGAAAATAGTTCACGGGAGACGCGTCACTCTTTACTCAGCGTTATTGTGTTGACTTGATGAATATTTGGCGAACAAAAAAAAGTGTTCCCGCACAAGTATTCTTTGTACTTATATGTTGTTGTTTTTTCGTCTTGATTACTTTTATATGTACATAAAGCGTTTGTGGACCAGCGAGTCTTCTGAATGTTAATCGGGCTTTGAAAAGGCATAAATTTAATTTTTTATTGATCTTGACCATAAAAACAAGACATCATAAAATTTAATTCATGAATGATACAACCATATCCAGTTTTATATGACCATATGTTCTGCATCTTGGGGCTGTAGGCGAGGGGGGATAATAACATATTGGAACCACGTCGCTTTTTATGTAGTAAAAGCTTTCGCGCTACCTTTTATACCAGGATCTTCAGAACCCCGGGAGTGTTGTCTCCTTCTCTAAGAATGGACCGGTGATAAAAATTTTCTCTTGAAGCCGATTGTCTTCTGATATGACACCTTTGATTTACAACACACCCCTTACTTAAGAATAGTTACGCTAATAGCGTGTTTACACGGAGAGGAAAACTTGACGGGAATCCTGTCTCGGAGACAGGATTTATGTTCAAAAGCGGGAAAAGATTCTTGTCCTTTTGGCAGAAAATTTGAAAATTTTGTAAGCATGGATGAAACCAACAGGAATATTATGATGTTTCTTTTATTGTTTCTTTTAGCTTATTGTTTATGTTATTATATTATATTATTTATATTATATATATATATATATATATATATATATATATATATATATATATATATATATATATATATATATATATATATATATATATATATATATATATATATATATATATATATATATATATTATATATTATATTATATTATTATATATTATATATAATATATATATATATATATATATATATATATAATATATATATATATATAATATATATATATATATATTATATATTATATATATATATATACATATATATATATATATATATATATATATATATATATATATATATATATATATATATATATATATATATGTATATATATTATATATATATATATTATATATTATATATATATATATTATATATATATATATATATATATATATATATTATATATATATATATATATATATATATATATATATATATATATATATATATATATTATATATATTATATTATATTATATATATATTATATTATATTATTTATATTATTATGTATTATATGTATAATATTGTTTCTTTTAGCTTTGTTTTCTTGTAGTCTTGGTGAGCAGTGTCATAAATACAAGGCTTGTCCTGCACCAAACAGATTAAATCAGTAATTTTGGGATGATTCTTTACTGACATGTTATTTGTTTGTCGGCCAAAATCAACAAAACTGTAAATATTCTCGTTCTTCTTGCCTACACATCAAGCAGAATTGGTCAAAAACGGTCTCGGTGAAAGGAATCCTTGCTGGTCGCTAGACTTTTTTTCTACCCGGATTCACGAACGGAATCCTTTCAAGTGGACCAGAATTCCTTTGTCCGCGACGGGAATTCTCGTCCGTGTAAACGCGCTATAAGAGTAGTTTTGCTAAGTAATTTTCAGTTTGTCATTAAGCTATTATGAAGGCTGTCTTCGTGCCAATGGGCTTAATGATCTGCAAAAGTGGCAAAAGATGGAGGAAAAGGCTGAGCAATCAGCTTAACAGACTTTTTCTTTTCTTTTTCTTGTCGCTAAGATTTTTAAACGTTTTCCCTACTATAATTAGGGGGTTTAAATCCCTATTTCCACGAAAATTCTATGATTTTTTTTATTTTTCCTTGAACCGTACTTTACTAGTATTTCTGTCGTTTACGGGGTAAGAAACAAAATGACTGACATTGTATATATTTCGTGGCATTTTCCTTGTATAGATAATTATAATTTGATTGTCTAGACATAAAAACTGGAAAGAGTAATCTTCGGAACTTCCTGAAGATTATCTTGTGTTTTTAAAACTTGCTTTTGTACGGACATTATTGGAGAAATTTTGAGCGTTCAGTTTTCTTTCATAGGGATTTAAAGAATGTTTTGTAATTGAACAGTTCGTTATAATAAATAGTCGACCCTTGTCAATAGATAATATGAAAAAAACGTTTTCTTAAAGAGTTAAAGAGGCTGCGTCCCAAAGTCGAACCTTAAAACGTACAGGAATTAGAAGAGGCAGTTGGGGGGCTGCCGCCCCCCAAACCCCCAGCTTTTAAAGACTCTTTTGTACAGGTTTTTTTTTGGGGGGGGGACTTCATTGTTACTAATTACTAGTTTCGGCGCAATGGTTCTCCTGTCCTCTTGTGTTTAACATTTTTCGAAGTTATTCCATTATTCATTCATTTCAATTTTTTGTTAATTAAAAGAGGGCCTTTCCGAAGCCAAGAGCTGGGGGTTAGCAAAAAAAACAAAAAACCTGTACAAAAGAGTCTTTTAAAGCTGGGGGTTTGGGGGGCGGCAGCCCCCCAACTGCCTCTTCTAATTCCTGTACGTTTTAAGGTTCGACTTTGGGACGCAGCCTCTTTAACTCTTTAAGAAAACGAAGTTTTTTTCATATTATTTCTGTACGTTTTTCTACAATCCGTGGTGGATGTAATTTAATAATTCCTGTACTCCTCGTCTCTCAAATGATAAGCTGTCCAGGTGTTATCAAAATTTTTTTGATGTTGTGAAAAAAAACCGCCCGTAAGGGACTTGAACCCTTGACCCGAGGATTAAAAGTCTCACGCTCTACCAACTGAGCTAAAAAACTTGCATGTGTGTAAATATAACTTCTCAATAGCTTTTAAAAATTTCAAATTAACATGGGCTCTTATAGAGAGAAATCCGTTAATTAAATAGCTAATGGGTGGTTTCTGGAAAACAGGGAAGGAGTTATCGGATCAAGCTGAAATTTCGCGGATAAGCTCCTGGGCCGTAGGGGACCTTAACTTGTGAATTTCAGCCCGATCGGACAACGTTAAAAGGGGTGGGGGGGTTGGAGGGTCGAAACTTTCGGGGGGTTAAGATTTTCCTACGAAACTTTCATGGGCACTTACTCGGAGAATTCCGCATCGAATGAGTCTTCGTACACCCAGATCCGATGTCGGATGTGACCTGTAGGCGTCTAGGAAAAAAAAGTAAATGAATTTTAAGTGGCTATGCGTGGTTTCTGGAAAACAGGGAAGGAGTTATCGGATCAAGCTGAAATTTCGCGGATAAGCTCCTGGGCCCTAGGGGACCTTAACTTGTGAATTTCAGCCCGATCGGACAACGTTAAAGGGGGGCTTGGGTTGACAGGTCGAAACTTTCGGCCAGATTTTCCCCATGAAGAAAAAGTTGGAGGGGGATGAAATTTTGCAGGTTTCTTAGTTGGAGCTCCCCATCCGTCTGCGACCACTGGAACCGAAGATCGCTTAACATTGTCGTGTGTCGCCTCTTTATAGAGGCACGAGTGTGCCTCCTTGAAACCGAAATCCTAAAACAGTAGTTTTGCCAACAATGCGCACGTCAAAAGAATTGGCTTTTATGCTCTTTCCAAATACGTTAATTTGTTGATTCTAGATTTGCGTATCAACACCTTTTATTATAAGAAAATTGGGAAGTAAATATGAAGAATTTTCGAAAAAATAAAAAAAATATGGTAAAGTTGTAATCTTGATGAAAATCGAATTCAACCTGTCTGAAAACTTAAGAGTCCTGATTTCAGTACCAGGATCTGCCAAAATATTCAGTTTCCTATTTTTCATGGTCACCCTTGTCAATAGACCCCCCTCCCCTTTTTATCGCTTTTTACGCTAACTTTTTTAGTACTTTCGAAAATGCTTTTTATTCTAACTAAACGGCCTTTGTGATTCAGGGGTCATTCTTAAAGAATTGGAACAAAATTCGGACTTAAGCGTAAACAGCGAGGTATTGACGAGAAGGCGAACCCCCTCACGTAATAATTTCTGTTAATTTTAAGTTTTAATGTTGCTCCTCACTTTCAGTTGAAAAAAACACCTTTTTTTATTTAATTTGTATTAGTACCTGTTGTATGTCTTTTTGCTATGATTGTTTATTAAATTCCTGTTCGTTTTGGGTTTGAATTGTTATAGGCATATGTCTCTGCTGATCTTAAGTTTAATATAGCCTTTACTTTTCTTTGTAAAACTTCTTTTTCGGAAAGGTTTTCTATAGATAATCAAACAGTAGTAAGGAGCGACCCGGCTCAAGAGCAACCAAAACTCTAAAAAATGGGATTTTGATATCAATAACTACATAAAAAGAATCGCATTTTAATGCTGATTTTAAATATATAGGTTTAATCAAGTTTAGTCTTACCCATCAAAAGTTACGAGCCTGAGAAAATTTGCCTTATTTAAAAAATAGGGGAAAACAACCCCTAAAAGTCATAGAATCTTAACGAAAATCACTCCATCAGATTCAGCGTATCAGAGAACACTATTGTAGAAGTTTCAAGCTCCTGTCTACAAAAATGTGGAATTTCGTATTTTTTGCCAGAAGACAAATCACGGGTGCGTGTTTTTTTTTTTTTTTTTTTTTTTTCCAGGGGTCATCGTATTGACCAAGTGATCCTAGAATGTCGCAAGAGGGCTCATTCTAACGGAAATGAAAAGTTCTAGTGCCCTTTTTAAGTGACCAAAAAAATTGGAAGTCACCAAGGCCCCCTCCCACGCTCATTTTTTTTCCAAAGTCAACGGATCAAAATTTTGAGGTAGCCATTTTGTTCCGCATAGTCAAAAACCATAATAACTATGTCTTTAGGAATGACTTACTCCCCCACAGTCCCTGGGCGAGGGGCTGCAAGTTACAAACTTTGACCAATGTTTACATACAGTAATGGTTATTGGGAAGTGTACCGACATTTTCAGGAGGATTTTTTTGGTTCGGGCGTGGGGTTCAGGGGAGGGTGCTATATGGGAGGATCATATATGTGATAAAAACATGAGAATATAAAAGTTCGTTACTTAAGCTAATTTGTAAGTTACATATATCTTTTACTAATAAAAATATTCGTAAAAAATTTAAAATTCTAGTTGCCTTTTTAATTAACCGAAAAATCGGAGGGCAACTAGGCTTCCTCCCCCGCTCTTTTTTTTCTCAAAATCATTCCTCTATTCCTCTGCGGAGAGCCAAAATCAAAACATGCATTGATTCAAAAACGTCCAGAAATTAAATAAAAAAAACAAGTTTTTTTAACTGAAAGTAAGGAGTGACATTAAAACTTAAAACGACCAGAAATTACTTCGTATATGAAAGAGGCTGCTTCCTCATCAACGCCCCGCTCTTTACGCTCAAGTTTTTTACTGTTTTAAAAAGAAGAATTGAGAGAAAGAGTCAAACTTTAGCGTAAAGAGCGGGGCGTTGATGAGGAAGCAGCCTCTTTCATATACGAAGTAATTTCTGGTCGTTTTAAGTTTTAATGTCGCTCCTTACTTTCAGTTAAAAAAAAAACTTTTTTTTTTTTTTTTATTTATGCATATAATAATGGTTATTGGGATGTGTACAGCGTTTTCAGGGGATTTTTTGTTTGTTTTGGGGGTGGGTTGAGGGGAGGGAGCTATGTGGGAGGATCTTTCCTTGGAGAAATATGTCATGGGAGAACAGAAATTCAATGAAAAGGGCGCAGGATTTTCTATAATTACTATAAAAAAAAAAAACAATGAAAAATAAACATGGAAAAGTTTTTCTCAATTGAAAGTAAGGATTAGCATCGAAACTTAAAACGAACAGAGATTATTACGCATATGAGGGGTTCTAAAAATACTTTAGCATAAAGAGCGAGGTATTTAGGAGGAGATAAATACCTCGCTCTTTATGCTATAGTATTTTTAGTAATTTCAACTATTTATTCTACGGCCTTTCGGATTCAGGGGTCATTCTTAAAGAATTAGGACAAAACTTACGATTTAGTGTAAAAAGCGAGGTATTAACGAGGGTACAAACCCCCTTATATACATAATAAAAATTTAAGAATATAAAAGTTTGTTATGTAAGCTAATTCTTAAGTTATGTATATTTTTTACTAATAAAAACATTCGTTAAAAATTAAAATTTATAGTTGCCTTTTTATGTAACCGAAAAATTGCAGGGTAACTAGGCTTTCCCTACCCCTTATTTCTCAAAATCGTCTGATCAAAACTAAGAGAAAGCCATTTAGCCAAAAAAGGAATTAATATGTAAATTTCATTTTAATAATTTATGTGTGGAGAGCCAAAATCAAACATGCATTAATTCAAAAACGTTCAGAAATTACATAAAAAAACTAGTTTTTTTAATTGAAAGTAAGGAGCGACATTAAAACTTAAAACGAACAGAAATTACTCCGTATATGAAATGGGTTGTCCCCTCCGCAATTCCTCGCTCTTTACGCTAAAGTTTGACTCTTTGCCACAATTCTGCTTTTTAAAACAATTAAAAACTTTATCGTAAAGAGCGAGGGATTGCGGAGGGGACAACCCATTTCATATACGGAGTAATTTCTGTTCGTTTTTTGTTTTAATGTCGCTCCTTACTTTCAATTAAATAAAAAAAACGAGTTTTTTTAACTGAAAGTAAGGAGCGACATTAAAACTTAAAACGCACAGAAATTACTTCGTATATGAAAGAGGCTGCTTCCTCATCAACGCCCCGCTCTTTACGCTAAAGTTTGACTCTTTCTCTCAATTCTTCTTTTTAAAACAGTAAAAAACTTTAGCGTAAAGAGCGGGGCGTTGATGAGGAAGCAGCCTCTTTCATATACGAAGTAATTTCTGTGCGTTTTAAGTTTTAATGTCGCTCCTTACTTTCAGTTAAAAAAACTCGTTTTTTTTATTTAATTTCTGAACGTTTTTGAATCAATGCATGTTTTGATTTTGGCTCTCCGCAGAGGAATAATCAAAACGAAATTTGCATATTTTTTGGGGGGGGGGCTAAATGGCTTTCTCATAATTTTGATCGAATGATTTTGAGAAAAAAAGAGCGGGGGCGAAGCCTAGTTGCCCTCCGATTTTTTGGTTAATTAAAAAGGCAACTAGAACTTTTAATTTTTTACGAATCTTTTTATTGGTAAAAGATTTACGTAACTTATAAATTAGCTTACGTAAAGAACTTTTGTATTCTCATGTTTTTATTACATATATGAGGGGATTCGCCCCATCGTCAGTACCTCGCTCTTTACACTAAAGCTTAAATTTTATCCCAATTCATTAAGAATGACCCCTGAATCACAAAAGCCGTAGAATAAATAGTTGAAATTACTAAAAATACTTTAGCGTAAAGAGCTAGGTATCATAAGGAGGTGAGCCACTTATATGGGTAATAATTTCTGTTTGTGTTAAGTTTTATTGCTGTTCCTTACTTCCAGCTGAAAAAGCTTTTTCACATTTATTTTTTAATTTTTTTAAATAATGCTAGTAAATCCTGCTCTCCCTTCATGGAAGTTTTCTTCTCCCATGACAAATTCTCGATGGAAAGTTCCCCCAGCATATCCCCCTCTTCTCAACCCCTCCCCCCAACCAAAAAAATCCTCCTGAAAACGCCTGTATACTTCCCAATAACCATTACTATATGTAAGCACAGGTCAAAGTTTGTAACTTGTTGCCCCTCCCACGGGGACTGTTGGGGAGTAAGTCGTCCCCAAAGACATAGTTATAAGGTTTTTCGACTACGCTGAATAAAATGGCTATCTCAGAATTTTGATACGTTGACTTTGGGAAAATAATTAGCGTGGGAGGGGGCCTAGGTGCCCTCCAATTTTTTTGGTCACTTAAAAAGGGCACTAGAACTTTTCATTTCCGTTAGAATGAGCCCTCTTGCAACATTATAGGACAACTGGGTCGATACGATCACCCCTGGAAAAAAAAAAAAAAAAAAAAACAAATAAACACGCATCCGTGATCTGCCTTCTGGCAAAAAATGCAAAATTCCACATTTTTGTAGATAGGAGCTCGAAACTTCTACAATAGGGTTTTCTGATACGCTGAATCTGATGGTGTGACTTTCGTTAAGATTCTATAACTTTTAGGGGGTGTTTCCCCCTATTTTCTAAAATAAGGCAAATTTTCTCAGGCTCGTAACTTTTGATGGGTAAGACTAAACTTGATGAAACTTATATATTTAAAACCAGCATTAAAATGCGATTCTTTTTATATAGCTATTGGTATCAAAATTCCATTTTTTAGAGTTTTGGTTACTATTGAGCCGGGTCGCTCCTTAATACAGTTCGTTACCACGAACTGTATGATTAAAAAAACTATTTTTTTTATGTCATTTGAGAAGAGGGAAACTATTATGGTCATCTGCCTTTTGTACTTGAATAAGTGCGCTTAGAGATTTAGGCAGGAAATTATATGAATCTAAGAACCGGATTCTATTCAAAAACTCTTTTCCAATCCAACAGTACGTGGTAACATGGTAATGTGGTAACGATATGGTAACGATAAAAATATCAATATTAACCGAAACTCTAAAAAACGGAATTTCGATAACAATAGATATATCAAGATAATCATCTTATTATGCTGATTTCAAATGCATAAGTTTCGATAAAAGGCTACGAACCTGAGAAAAGTTGCCCGATTCTCACAAAAGGACGAAACACCCTCTAAAAGTAATAGGATCTTAATGAAAATCACACCGTCAGATTCTGCGTATTAGAAAACCCAACTTTAGAGGTTTCAAGCTCATATCTGCAAAAATATCGAATTATGAAATTTTTTTTGCCAGAAGAAACATCACGGATGTGTGTTAATGGTTTTTTGTTCTTTTTCCCAGGGGTTATTGTAGCAAGCCATTGGTCCTAGAACATCGTGATAGAGCTCATTCGAATGGAAATTGAAAGTTCTAGCGTCCTTCTTAAATGACTAAAAAGATTGGAGGGCAAGTAGGCCCCCTCCACCGCCTCTTTTTCCCAAAATCGTCCAGTCAAAATTTTGAGATATCCATTTCGTTCATTGTAATTTAAAGGCCCAACAACAACGCCTTGAACATAATATGACCCCCCAAAGCCCCAGGGGAAGGGTTTTTAAGCTATAAAGCTTGCCCATTGTTTTTGCATTGCATTTGTTGTCGGGAAGCATGCATGCATTTTCCGGCAAGGGGATGAATTTTCTGCGTGGGGTTTTACAACTGGAACATTTTCAATGAGGAAGGAAGTTTCAGGGGGGTGAACTTTTCCGGGGAAATTATACACTGGGGGAATTTCCCTTTACAAAATTCTTTTTTATAAGCTTGCTTTTTCTTTTCCGTCTGAATTTTACGATTTGAGTTATTAAGGGTAATTGTCCGGAGTACATATTCACCGGGATTGAATTGCCTAGGCGATATTTACGTGGAGAGGGGGATTTCTCCGTGGAGCGGGGGCCAGATTTCCTGACATTATTTAAAAACGATCAGAAATTAAATAGTAAACTAAGTTTTTTTTTTAGCTGAAAGTAAGTAGCACCATTAAAAGTTAAGACAAACAGAAAATTATTGTGTATATGAAGGTGGCCGCCCCCTCCTCAACACCTCGGTTTTTATTCTAAAAATTTGAATAAGAGCGAGGTGTTGAGGAGGGGGCAACAACCTTCATATACGTAATAATTTCTGTTCGTTTTAAGTTTTAATGCTGCTCCTTACTTTCAGTTGATTAAACTTGTTTTTTTTTTTTTTAGTCTCAATATATCTCCATCGGAGATCCGTAGCAAGAAGCTTCTATGATGACCTTGGTATTATATTATGGGAAAAACTGTCTTTTACCCATGAATCACTATCAACTCCACTCTTTATCAAACAGTTCGTGGTAACGAACTGTAGTAAGGAGTGACCCGGCTCAATAGTAACCAAAACTCTAAAAACTGGAATTTTGATACCAATACCTACATCACAAGAATCGCATTTTAATGCTGATTTTAAATATATAAGTTTCATCAAGTTTAGTCTTACCCATCAAAAGTTACGAGCCTGAGAAAATTTGCGTTATTTTAGAAAATAGGGGGATACGCCCACTATAAGTCATAGAATTTTTTTTTAGCTGAAAGTAAGTAGCACCATTAAAAGTTAAGACAAACAGAAAATTATTGTGTATATGAAGGTGGCCGCCCCCTCCTCAACACCTCGGTTTTTATTCTAAAAATTTGAATAAGAGCGAGGTGTTGAGGAGGGGGCAACAACCTTCATATACGTAATAATTTCTGTTCGTTTTAAGTTTTAATGCTGCTCCTTACTTTCAGTTGATTAAACTTGTTTGTTTTTTTTTTAGTCTCAATATATCTCCATCGGAGATCCGTAGCAAGAAGCTTCTATGATGACCTTGGTATTATATTATGGGAAAAACTGTCTTTTACCCATGAATCACTATCAACTCCACTCTTTATCAAACAGTTCGTGGTAACGAACTGTAGTAAGGAGTGACCCGGCTCAATAGTAACCAAAACTCTAAAAACTGGAATTTTGATACCAATACCTACATCACAAGAATCGCATTTTAATGCTGATTTTAAATATATAAGTTTCATCAAGTTTAGTCTTACCCATCAAAAGTTACGAGCCTGAGAAAATTTGCGTTATTTTAGAAAATAGGGGGAAACGCCCCCTATAAGTCATAGAATCTTAACGAAAATCACACCATCAGATTCAGCGTATCAGAGAACCCTACTGTAGAAGTTTCAAGCTCCTATCTACAAAAATGTGGAATTTTGTATTTTTTGCCAGAAGGCAGATCACGGATGCGTGTTTATTTGTTTTTTTGTTTTTTTGTTGTTTTTTTTTTCCCAGGGGTGATCGTAACGACCCAGTTGTCCTAGAATGTTGCAAGAGGGCTCATTCTAATGGAAATGAAAAGTTCTAGTGCCCTTTTAAGTGACCAAAAAATTGGAGGGCACCTAGGCCCCCATCCCACGCCAATTATTTTACCAAAGTCAACGGATCAAAATTCTGAGATAGCCATTTTATTCAGCGTAGTCGAAAAACCTTATAACTATGTCTTTGGGGACAACTTACTCCCCCACAGTCCCCATGGGAGGGGCAACAAGTTACAAACTTTGACCAATGCTTACATATAGTAATGGTTATTGAGAAGTGTACAGGCGTTTTCAGGAGGATTTTTTTGGTTGGGGAGGGGTTGAGAAGAGGGGGATATGCTGGGGGAACTTTCCATCGATAATTTGTCATGGGGAAAGAAAATCTCCATGAAGGGAGCGCAGGATTTACTAGCATTATTTAAAAAAACAATGAAAAAATAAATACGAAAAAGTTCTTTCAGCTGGAAGTAAGGAACATCATTAACACTTACAACAAACAGAAATTATTACCCATTTGAGGGGCTCACCTTCTCCTAATACCTCGCTCTTTACGCTAAAGTATTTTTAGTAATTTCAACTATTTATTCTACGGCTTTTGTGATTATGCGGTATTGCGGTTATTCTTAATGAATTGGGACAAAATTTAAGCTTTAGTGTAAAGAGCGAGGATCTGACAAGGGGGCGAACCCCCTCATATATGTAATAAAAATATGAGAATACAAAAGTTCTTTACGTAAGCTAATTTATAAGTTACGTAAATCTTTTACTAATAAAAATATTCGTAAAAAATTAAAAGTTCTAGTTGACTTTTTAATTAACCAAAAAATAGGAGGGCAACTAGGCTTCCTCCCCCGCTCTTTTTTCTCAAAATCATTCGATCAAAATTATGAGAAAGCCATTTAGCAAAAAAAAAAAAAAAAAAATGCAAATTTCGTTTTAATTATTCCTCTGCGGAGAGCCAAAATCAAAACATGCATTGATTCAAAAACGTTCAGAAATTAAATAAAAAAAAGTTTTTTTAACTGAAAGTAAGGAGCGACATTAAAACTTAAAACGAACAGAAATTACTTCGTATATGAAAGAGGCTGCTTCCTCATCAACGCCCCGCTCTTTACGCTAAAGTTTTTTACTGTTTTAAAAAGAAGAATTGAGAGACAGAGTCAAACTTTAGCGTAAAGAGCGGGGCTTTGATGAGGAAGCAGCCTCTTTCATATACGAAGTAATTTCTGTTCGTTTTAAGTTTTAATGTCGCTCCTTACTTTCAGTTAAAAAAACTTTTTTTTTTATTTAATTTTTAGTAAGTGCAGCGCGGGGAGTATAAATTTCACATTGGAATTTGAATTATGTATTAAAAAAAATTGGGAGAAAAAGGTGTTCTCGAGTGCAAAACCTATAGGCTGCCCAAGAAAATATAAATGTCGATTTTGAAACTAAAGGGCAAAATGAGAGTGCTGTAGATTAAATTTGGGGAGGTTATTTCCACCGATTACCCTCAACTAGCGGATAAAATGAAATTCTAGGGGAAGAGATGACTTTGAATCATCAAATAATCAAAGAAACTCTATTTCAGATGATTCCAAATTACAAATTCTGGAAAAAAAGTTTTTATTGAAGCAAAAAAGGGTAAAACCGCATTAATGCAAAGTCTGCGCTAAAATATTTTCTTTCAATTTTCATATATTCAAGTATATGAGAGTTTACGCTGATAAAACACTATATATATATAAACACGATATACGTTAAAACAGTTCTTCGAATTCCTATTTTCAAACTAATATCAGGGTGTATACTAGAGAAAAACCATACAAATTGTGAGATATGAACTAAAGCATTTTCTCTGAATTCCACATTATCCGGGCATATGAGAGTTCACACTAGAGAAAAACTGTATAATTACAAAGTCTGCGACAAATTTTTTGCCGCCTAATTCCGATTTACACGTCCTAAGAAGATTCATATGGGGGGGGGGACCTTTCAAATTTTAGGTATATGCTAAACTGTTTTCTCAAAGTTTTCATTTGCACACCCATAGGAAGGCTCATGCAAACGAAAGACGTGACAAACGTTATGGATGTGCTAAAGTGTATTTCTCAGAATTCCGCCTTATCCAAAGAATAAGAAGATACATACAGGGAGTAAGATGCTCGAGAATTGAAAAAGAGGTTACTATTGACCTAGAATATATCCAAAAAAATGTATATTTCAGATTGATCGTGGAAGAGTGTAGTGGTGTTCTTCTTTTTACAATAATATTACAATATATTTGTTATGTCAAGTTTATTTAATTTCTATAGCACTTGGTATTAACCAAGTGGCATATAGCGATCGCAAATTTTGTCGGTCTGTTGGCCTGTCTGTCTGTCTGTCGGTCTGTCTTTCCCGGTTATGCTAATTAGGCACTTCCAGATAAGCTAGGACGATGAAATTTGGCAGGCGTATTAGGGCCCAGACCAGATTAAATTAGAAATAGTCGTTTCCCCGATTCGACCGTCTGGGGGGAGTGGGGGATGGTTAATTCGGAAACATTAGAAAAAATGAGGTATTTTTAACCTATGAATGGGAGATCGTTTCTTAATGAAATTTTATATTTTGAAGGATATCTTGTCTCAGAGCTCTTCATCAGACTGGATCCAGTGACATTGGGAGGGGGGTTGGAGGGGAAAACCTAAAATCTTGGAACACGCTTAGAGTAGAGGGATCGGGATGAAACTTGGTGGAAAAACTAAGCACAAGTCCTAGATACGTGATTGACATAACCGGAACGGATCTGCTCTCTTTAGGGGAGTTGGGGGAGGGTTAATTCTGAAAAATTAGAAAAAATGAGGTATTATTAACTTACGAAGGAGTGATCGGATCTTAATGAAATTTCATATTTAGAAAGACTTCGTAACTCAGATCTCTTATTTTAAATCCCAACCTGATCCAGTGTCATTGGGCGGAGTCGGGGGGAGGGCGGAAATCTTGGAAAAGGCTTAGAGTGGAGGGATCGGGATGAAACTTGGTGGGAAAAATAAGCACAAATCCTAATACGTGATTGACATAACCCGAACGGATCCGCTCTCATTGGGGGAGTAGGGGGAGGTTTAATTCTAAAAAATTAGAAAAAAATGAGGTATTTTTAACTTACGAAGGAGTTATCGGATCTTAATGAAATTTTTTATTTTTTGAAGGACCTCGTAACTCAGATCTCTTATTTTAATTCTCGACCGGATCCACTGTCATTGGGGGGAGTTGGGTGAGGGGGACCGGAAATCTTGGAAAACGCTTAGAGTGGAGATACGGGACTGAAACAACCCGACCGGATCAGAAGCGTAGCATAAATCTGTCCAAAAAAGCATAATTTTGGGCTCAAGGAAGCATAATCTTCTCCGTCTAATCTGGCAACAATGAATATGATTCGAAGGAAGGATATGAATATTCTTGAATATTATAACTGAAGCAATGTAATAACAAGGTTGAGTCTTAGAGTTGATATGGTAGTAAAATGTTTAAGAAGATGCCATTTAATGGCTGAAAGACATAATGCCAAATGAGTCCTTATTCTGGAAACAGTGTTATATATAACTTAATATGTAGCGTAAAGCAAGGCGGTTATGGGCTGGTAGTCACCATTCTTTTTAAAGCAAGATTTTGCTGAAATAAAAATGAGCAAAATTTAATTTGAACGAGTTTTTTCGAGTGAAAGCTCAAAACAAGATTGAAATTTAAACAAACCTAGTTAACCGCACACTTGAAGGGGGCTTCTGCTCACGTCTACCCTCACTCTTTATATTTTTGTTCTCGATGCCTCAAGAATGAGTACTTAAGCATTAGAGCAGTATGACTAGCTTTGTATAACAGTTCTTTGTTGTTTTTTTTTCATGAATGCACCCATTTAGTTATATTTGCTTTCAACTATAAAATACTCAGTTCAAATTTTGGGAACTGGATCGGTAAATAAAATTTTTACTCAAGATTAGAATTGTGTCTTCTAATGGTCAATTATTTTTTTTTAACATGTGATGTTACGAATTTCCTCTGAACTGTCCTTTGAACTGTTCTAGTAAAAGCCAAAAACAAATATTTGTAAAAACTAACGAACTTTCAATGTAGACTTAGCCTGAAAAACACTTTGTTTTATCGTTACACAAAAATGTGGAAGTATAATAATAAGGTAAGTTTCTCAATTGAATTTCTATTGGAAATATGCTTGACTAGATGGAAAGTTTGCTGCCCTTTCACTTTTATTAATGGATATTTTCTACTTAAAAACCATTTTATCAGAGGCTTTCATGATAAATCACAGCGATGTAAAATCAATAAATACGATGTCAAACTCACTTTATGTCTTACATTGCAGCAGATTTATAGCTTAGCTTTATTAATACTAATAGTCTTAATGAAATGTACGATAGCTTCCCTGAAGTCTGATTTATGCTTTTTCTAATTCGCGTTTTCTTTATTACTCATTTTCACTATTATTTACCGTTTTTTGTAATTAATTTTTAAAAGTGTTTTCGATAAAAGAAATGTTTCAAAGCAAAATAAAGAGCCCCGTTAAAGGCAAAGAAGTACATAAACGTAGTGCAGTAATAGTTCAACCTTGCGAGGAACAGAAATTCAGTGAATAAATGAAGCCCAAAACAAAAAGAAATCGAAGCTAATAGTTAAACATAAAGGTCACACTAGTACTAAGAGGTCACAGGTATTGTTATAGATTGATAAAGGGATTTTAAAACGAAGAGGAATTAAAATTGATAATCAAGGAAACTTAAAACAAACAGAAATCGTCACAAACAGGAGTAAGGCTATCCCTTCATAAATATTCTAAAGGTCATTGTCATTTGCACTTCACTGCAATTTTGTGTGACTGGTCTTCTTTCCATTTGTGGGTTTCTCGTGTGTTTGCGACTGTGTATGTTTTTTTGTGTGATGGTTTGTGCGTGTGTGTGACTATGCGTGCATATGTGTGTGTTAGTTCCAATACCTGTTCTTCGAAAGTTTTAGTTACTAAACCAAATTTGCTAAAGCTGGTGACTTTTGGCTCGGTTGGTTTAAAACGAATGATCTTTAAATATTTGAATTATGATACAAAGTAAACTTGTTTGGTATTTGTCCTGTTTTTGGATTTGTTCATTTTAACGTGATACGTCTAATAAATTTATGATATATACACGTTAATATTGCTTTTTCTGGAGGTTGCAAAGATTTTTATTTTTGAGTTTAATTCGCGACTTTTTTTTTTTTTGTCAAAAAGGATTAGAAATAGTTATCTAGAACAGACAATTTTCTAGGTGGGACGATTTCTTTCTGTCCATCCTCCCCCAAGAAAAAAAATTGACATGCCTGTTTCTAGCTACTTTCGAAGAGATAAGCACAATATGATAAGAAAAGAATAGAGTTGTTGGGGACGGTTAGGTATGAAGACTAAAATTATCAAACAAGGCTTTGAGGCTACGAATCTGAATTAGCAGTCTTAAAGACTTCCATTCTGACTAACTTTTGGTTTCCCTTCGAATGAGCACTTTCCTGAACCTCTAGGGCCATTGGTTTGTTACGATCAACCCTCGGAAAAATTATAAATAAGTAAATACGCATCCGTTGTTTTTCTTCTTGTCGAAAACACGAAATTCAACATCTTTGCAGAGCGTTGCTTGAAACCTTTACAGTATGGTTCTCTGATCTTCATTACGATTCCCTGACTTTCTAAGAGTGGTTTCCTCCTTTTTTGAAAAAGTCTAATACTCGTAGCTTTTGTTGGGTAATATTAAACTTGCTGAATTGTATAAATTTGGAACAAGCATAAAAAGACTATTCTTTTTATGTATCTATTGTTATCAACATTCCGTTTTTTAGAGTTTCGGTTACTATTGTGCCGAATCGCTCCTTACATACAGCTCGTTGCCGCCAGCTATTTTATGTCGCAGAATTTTGTTAACACAAAGCAGTTTTCACACTGCTTTTTCAGCACTTCTAGCCATAGAAGCTTTGTTTAGATACGAGTTTTTAGTCAGTTGCGTTTTAAATTGTTTTTGCTTCCAAAAAATAGTGTTTGGCTTTTCGATTTTGTTTTCTCGTTAATCAGTTTTGACTCCCTTTTAAAAACTTTCTTAATTGTTGGACTTTATTGGTTTCTACATGGAAGGCAGTTTATCTAAGAAGTTAGTTAAAATCAAACTTGTGCATAAAGACAATGCCATTGCACTTCTAAAAAGTTTAAAAACACTTTGTTGATCTTTTTTGTGTTCTAGTTAATTGTTCTCTACCTGTCCAGGAAACTACGGAATGAAATATGGAGACAGAAACAACTATGGGAGTATGAATACTAGTATGCAATGTGAAACTGAGTTTTTTTAAAGCTAGTTATCAATTTTTTTTTAGGTTATGTCAGTCATGTTCTATATTATGTTTAGTGTTCCTTTTTCCTTTAAATAAAAACAAACATGCCTATAGTTCTATGTACAAATTTTAAAAATGCTTTGACTGCCTCTATTAAGCTACAATATTAAAATAATTTCCACTTTGAATTTGGCTTTTCAGTTATTTTACATTGTAATACAAGTACTTGAAGTAGTTTGAATAATAGTTATTTATGTAGGCTTTTTTTCTTGTCCTTTTTTTAGTAGTGTTGCTCCAAAATTTATTATCGATTTCTTCTTTCGACTTAATCAAGGACCATCAGTATGATCCAGTATCTTTCAACCTTTTTACTCTTGAGGAATTTTTAAAATGATTTATGTTTTTCAAAAAGTCCCTGCACAGCATATACCTTATCTCTTTCAAGTTTTTCTTATTGTTAGTTCTTGTGGTTTTGTCATGGTTCATTGTAAATCATGTTTTCTTGTTGCGACTAGGAATTTGATATTCCGAGTAATATGTGTTTGGAAACCCTGTTATAACCTAATTCAAACTTTAAGATATTTCAAGGTCTAAGAAACTTTTACTTTTAAACACTGCAAAACTTTAGGTAAATTTGTGAAACTCTTCCTCAGAAACGGAACAAGCCACAAACACAATAAAATATTACCTTATTTGGTTAGGCTAACTATTGGACAAATGGGTGTCTACATTAACTGATTTTACGCTTTTTTATTTCTGGTATCATCCTTGAAAAGAATAGGGAAAGCATTTGGAATGTAATAAAACCGATAGGCTATTCAAGGAAATCTAGATAAATTCAAAAATTGGTACTAATTTTCAGTATTCTTCTCCCTTTTAATCTGCAAATCTCCCTTTGTAGCATTCAGTTTTTAATTGCCCAACCACCAAAAGCAGCTCTTTATGGTGAAACGTAAATGTTAAACTTTCAAATGCAGAGGCAGAGTGGGTGGTTGCTCAAAATTTTCTTAGACAACTTTAAAATTGTAACTCGTATCTACATAGTTATCATATATAGTATTCACAACATACCATGCCAGTGCATCATCTAGATGGCACAATAACTAAGACTTGTTGACAGCTCTGTCTTTCTTTTGAATAGTGTGTGCAATAAACCAGCTGCAAATTCCAGGTTTTTTTTCAGATAAGGAGGGTACCTGAAACTGAATACTTAAGTAATATATGAGACCATGGGAAAACCACCTAGAATAACTTTCATAAAAATAAGATCTGTGTTTGCTTACCTTTACACTCCGAGTTGCTGGTGACTATTCCTTAGTTTTCTTAATTTTAATTAAGAAGATGGAAAAATTAATCTTATTTTATTTTTTACTCATGATTTGAAACAGCAGGGGCTTCAAGTTATGTTGTTAAACAGATTATTTGCTAAACTTATAAAAGGAAAAAAAATGATGTGAAAAAATGCGAAGTTCCCAGAAAATTGTGCTAGTACTGCCAGATCGTTTTATTCTGTCAAAGGAACGGGCTAGAATGGGGGGTGTTGCAAGTGATTTGGAACAATATTCAGATTTGTATTAAAAAGTGTAAAAGCAGAACTAAGTGTATTACTTTAAGTGAATAGTTTTCAGTATCCCATAAAATTTCTGATAAACATTTATTTTAATTGTAAACAAGCATAGGGAAATATTGTGATCAAGGGAAAACTATGATGACAGTTACAGTCTTTAGTTTGTTTTAAGTCACAATTTACCATGTTTAATAAAAAACTGTTAAAGATAGCAGTAGGTTAGCGGGCTCTTTCTAACGGTCCTATAGGTAGACAGTTTTGCTTCAGTGAGGTATTGTTAATTTCTTATGTCCTTTTCTAAGAGTTAGTCATTCTTTTGTAGTGTTTTATTCTAAATAAACATCCATTTTTCGTAATTTTGCTGAGTCTTAAAAAAAGATTATTTCTTGTACCTATGTTGGTGGTCGCCATTACTCCTCACAAAAATCAATTGTGTCAAGTTGACCACTCTCTGGACCATTTATAACGAAGCGTAGCATGCATTGAAGGGTTTGACGGTTTCAGATATCTGGTAAAGGTGATGGTGTCTGACATAATGTAATGACAAAATATGGCCTGCCTTTCTATTGTGAGCTGTTACTGGAGACATTCCAAAGACCAATTTCAATTTAAGTGGCAAAATGAACAGGTGTCCTAAACCCTCCCTCTTGTTTTTTCCATAGTAGCTTTTGGGGTTGTATGGCAAAGTGCATAATTTTCAACATAGTTATTTGAATCGGAATAACCCAATCGGAATATCAATAACCCTTCAGACACTTTGTAAGTCCAAGCTACGGAACTTTGGTGATAGGTTGAGAAACAGATCTAACTCTGGATTCAGCGTGGAAATGGATCCTGTGGTCCTTAAACTCCTGCCTGCTCACTGCCAATTTTTTTTTTTTTTTTACAGAAAGGTAGACATGTCGTACCTTCTTTGAGACAAAATTATGCAAGTATTTTCACTCTGTATGGTTAGAAAACTGATGTGGGTCAGTCATTTGTTTCAACTTGGATATTGCCCTTCTCCCTTCATTGACAACGTATTAGCAGAACGATAGGCATTTGGCACCTTGTTTGAACCGGAATCATGCAAGGATTTTAACCTCTATAGTTGTAGGCATAAAGTCAGCCCTTCGCCTTTCCAAAATAGCCTACCCTCTAACCACTAACTTTTAAACGAAAAAAGCAGCCAATTCTTTGTTGTTGCTTTCTTTTTCTCTTTCTTTTTTGGCTAAGAGGTTGGCTTGTTGTACCATGCTTGAACCAGAATCACGAGCTAATGCTGGTTCCAGTTCAATATTCACCCAGTCCATTTCTCGGATATACGACAAGAGAACCCAAGTAAGCCATATGTCCCTTCCTCTAGCATAATTAGAACAGAATGCCCTGTCATGTCTCACAAAATACAGACGAAACGTGTATGATTTTAATGGCCAATATCTTTCTTTTTTAATTTCTGAAACCCACCTCCACTCCTCTTAGCGACGAGAACTTTAATAAGAATTTACTTTATACCTTAAAAGTCACCTACACCCCTTTTTGAAAAGATTAAATAGCATTCGAGCCGGACACACTTCACACTACCATATATTACAAAAATAAAATAACCCATAAAAAAGTGTCCTTCTTGTAATAAAAGGTGTCCTCCCCCCCCATAGCCCTTCTCATGATAGCCTTTCTTACCATTTCAATTCTTTTACAAAAATTGGTCCATCATGTCCTCTACAAACAATTTCCCTTTATTTTCAAAAAGGAGAATAATGAAAATTAATGATCATGTAAGAAAAACTACCATCGTTATCTGATAAATATAACAGTAAATTTGCCATTCAAATTTTTTCTATAAACTAACTTCAACTGCTATTTAAAAACAAAATAAAACATTTTAACTTCATGAACAGAAACAAAACTAGCAACGTTGTTTTATTTATTTACACACTCTCATACACCATTCACTTCTTCCTATAAACTCACATTCCAATCAAATCTTCTACAACAGATCCACTCAATATCAACTTACCCCTTCCACGTTTCACTCCCACTTATGCACATTATCCTTCTTCTGCAATCAAAACCAAACCTAATTTGCTCAATATTTAGTCTTTTTTCTTCTTGTTCAAACATACACAATTTCACCACAAATAATACCACAGCTTTCTCTCTCGACTCACCTCCTGTGATTGCTTCATTGAATTTAATTGACCTTTTCTTGTCCTTCTCCGAATTTGAAACCACTCCATGGTCACTAGAAACACTCAAAAATATTTCTAATTTCATCATTACATTTAAAGTCGGAAAATTCATGTTCGGGATATTCGCCACTATCTCGTAACAGAGCTTACACTTCGGGCTTTCTTCTGGTTTAAAACGGCACATTCAATCTTGATAAGTAGTATGTCATGAATAAACATAAACATCAATTCTTTCATAAAATGACTATCTAGTGCACCGAGCATTTTCTCAAATGACAAATTCAAATTCACAAATAGCGCATTCCTTTTCGCATGAAAATCCAAGTCCACTTTCTTGTTCTCCAAATATTCACCCACTATCTTTTCTTTTTCAGTATTTTTCACATCATAACTCAGAATCCGAATGTTCTTTATTTCGCGAATACATCATATCATGTCTCGAATTTTTTCTGATATCTCTTTGATAATTTTCTGTTCAGCAAGTTCATTTACCGTCTATTATTTCACCGTCGAACCACTTGCTACAGATCATTTCAGAAACTTTTCTAATTCTCAATTACTTACACATTACGAAAACTGATCTCATATTTAGTCAATCGAGTATCCAGAACATGATCAGTAGGACCTGACTCATGTTAGCGTGGCCTAAGGCATCAATTCTTACGCCAATTAATAAACATTTTTTTATATATTTTAAAGACGGGCCACAAGTTAGAAAAGACTAAAAGGTATATTGGAAAGTTGAAGTGATCCATCAGATAATAACCCAACATTACTCAAAAGGATAAATATTTCGCCATAGTTGACAACTGATTCAAAATTTGACAACTGATTCATTAAGCCTTTATCTTAAGGACAAAATATGCTGCAATTGCGCAGCTGGTAATTTTTCTAGAAACTTATCGCCGATATTAAACTTATCATATTTAACATAATTTTTTAAGAGCTAGTTGACTTAGACAAATAATTCATATCCGGCTATCATGACGGATTCCTCCATCATATTGATCAATTTGCTGTCTCTCATAGATTCTTTTAATCAAATATCAGTGCTATCAGTTTCGGTAAGCCGTCTGAATGTTGATGGTGAATCTATAGTGCTATGTGCCACGCTTTGATCGAAAGGTAATACAGGTCCTGCTAGATAATACTTGCTAAAAGATAACAAACCGTGTATTGGTCCAATAGGAGAGGCAACCGCATAGGCAAATAAATAATGGAAAATTCCGTTTTCCATTATAATGGATGGAAGAACCGAGCGTGAATAGCCTGCAAGAATCTCAACACAACTATTCCCTTTTAATTCAAATCATGAGTCAAAACGGGTAACCCGTAGCTGAATTAGTTCCAGTATCTACGTTTGGGTCAACTGTTTTAATAGAGTTGGATATATTAAGTTAGAAATGAAAAATAGAGATCTCTCGTCGTCTAAAAAGGTACCCGTTCAAGGATCCCAAGTTTAGAACTAATTCTGTCAATGCCAATGCAGTAGCCTACCCCATCGTGAAAAATGACCAAGTCGAAGCAAAGCTCTACAAATATAAAACTGACACAAGCAAGCAAGACCATATCCAGGATTTTTGTTTGGGTGGATATTTTTGTTGGGAAGGGGGATATTTTTGTCCGGCAGGAGGTTTTGTAAAAATTCATTTATATGCATTTGTGTTACTTTTATACGGGTTGGAAAAAAATTTGAAAGGAGATTCGAAACGGGTAACCCTCACCCCCTTGGATAGACCTTGTAAGGAAGGCATTTTGATATATAGTAAAGCTATTGTTTAAAAAAGCTATTTTATAGGTTGCCTAATGAAAGCAGTGTAAGTTTTCTCTGAAAAAAATAGCATATTTGATTTGAATTTTAAGTATTGTATTTGGTGACGATAAGAAAGTCGAAAAATTTAAATTTTGGCTGCCACCATTTTTGAGATTTTAATACACCTAAATATATACAGTAAGACTTGGCTCATGTAGGTGTGGCCTATGTACAAAATAATGCATCAAATAAAACCTAGTGATCTAATAATCTCAAGACAAGGGGTAACATAATTTTGAAATAGTTAATGGTTTACTGAAAAGTTAATTTAGTGAAGAACTATGCAGTCAAAATTATAATTTATTGATCGAAGGATATTTAATTTGGATTATTTAAAGCTGTATCTCCAGAAGAAATTTTGATTAAAGATTTATAAGGCTAATTTAAGGTAAACGAATATCATGAAAAGAGAAATCACCAATGCAACAGCACAAACACACACACACACACAAAAAAAAAAAAAAAGAGAGAGACAGAAGGAGAAAAGGAAGACTGTTTTCCTAAATTAGTGATTAATATAGACCAGCACTTGAATGAGGCCTTAACCCTACTCATCCTTACAATCACATAGGTCAAACAGCATAGCCATACACAATCAACCATAAAGAATAATCCATAGACAGGCAGTCATGTCGTCAATAAGTATAAGTCGTCATTCACCAAACAATAGAAAAAATAATAAAGACAAATAATTCAGAGGCAACAACCCAACACAAGGGCTCATCAGGAGAATACATTGGCCTATATAGGGTTTCGCCACTTTAAATTCTCTACCCCAGCCAAGTGTTGTGGCTACCACAGAATATCCATGGCATCCCCGTGTCAGGTATCACCCCCAAAATATATGCCTATGAAAGAAAAAAAAAGCAAATGTAAAACAACCAAGTAACACCAAAACAAGCTTATCCTGTTAATATATCCCTCTTTTTAGCAACAATAGGTAAACTAAATATAATACCAACAATTTTTATATTAGGCCTACATCCAAAACCTCAAAGGAAAAAAAGAGAAATGAAAATGTGTTTAAAGCTCAACTTAAGCTAAATGAACGTGAGCTAAAAGAATTGATGTGACACTTGGAAAAGATGAATTAAAAACTCTCTTTCAATATACCTTTTTATTGCTCCTCTATTCTTACTAATTTCTTGTTATTTCATGCTTTGAGCTGGATTGTTTTTAGTATTAAGCTCTGAGCCCCTGAAGATTAAATGAAGAAATAACTGATCCCTTTAAATTATCCCCTGGAAGGATAATAAGAAAAGAAAATAGCAGCTCAAGCCTTATGTTCAATAATAATGTGAGATGTAGAAACTGATAAAAATATACCTCGAACCATCGTTTAATTAAAAGCTCAAGAAAAGCTTCTTACTGGTTGGCAAAAAAAGGAACTTGACTTCTGTAAAGTGAATTTTCATCAGGACAAATCCAGTTTATTTTTTAACGAAACAGATCAGCAATGACTTAAAAAGTAGTTTTAGACTCTAAAATTTCTTTTAAGACGGTCATGACTTTCTTGAATTAAATTTGTTTAAGGGATGATAAATCCACTTTAGCAAAACCAAACAAGAAAAATCGTAATGAAGAAACTAGGGCACCGTAATCTTAACGCTCCAAAAACCGAGAATAACGATAGCCAGTAAAAAAAGGAGTATTCTATACAAATATTTTCGTCGAGACTTCAGCTCAACCGTCCTCAGTACAGAACTTGGAACAAAAAAAAATACAGATAATACTCCATAGGAAATTATAATAAAAAAAAAAGAAGAAAGAGACCCTTTCCAAGCAATGGGGAAGGGTGTATGGGCAAGCAATGGTGTGTGGGTAACTCATTGCCTTGTAGTTTTGGGCAGATTGCATTAATAAATATATCTAAATATTTGGCAATAAATTTGTCACAAAACTTAACTTTTATGGTAGTTCTAAACACATTAAATGCATTCAGTTTGAAAATACACATAGAAAACTACGAGCCTCCGAAAATGTGCTGAAGTTCAGAAAAGGGAAAAATACCACCGAAGGGGAAAAGAAGAAAATCGCAAACATCATATTCAACATGATCAAAATTGTTATTGCAGAGGTTCTAAGTGCCTATATCATAAAACACGATTTATTTATAACTTTTCTTATTGTTTTATTTGTTGCAATGGTTCTTGTCTTTTTCTTCTTCTTTTTTGTGGTAAAATATTGCATCATATGCATACCTGTACAAAGGGAGAATAGGAGGTGGAGGCATTTCTTAGTAGTTCAGTTTTTCCACGGACTTTCCCCTTGGAAATATGAACCTGAACACCTGAATCAGTTTGTTATTTCAGGCCCCCTCTGAAAAAACTCTAACGGTCGCAACTGTCAAGGGTGATTTTCGTGTTTAAAGGTTTATGATGCAAAGGTTACAATTTAGCGTAAAGCCAAAGGTGGTTGGGGCGGGAAAATTAATGGTTATGTATAGTACATAGATATAATATTAAAATATATAGAATCTAAATAACAAAGGTCTTTTGAACGAAAATAAAATGCTACATTAAAACTTAAAGCGGACAAAAATTATCCTATTATACGAGTACACTGGGGCTGCTACCCCCTCAACCCATACCTTTTTGTACTAAAGTGATTGTTTTTTTCTCATTTCTGTATGGATGCTATAACACATTCATATCGAGATAAAACTTGGTACTTAGGTATTTCAACATCTCTGTTTAGAGAATGAAAGAGCGAATTCAGTTTCATTTGCTAATAACAATCAAAATTTTAATTTCCAATGTCTTGAAAAGCATTCATGAAATAAAACAATTGTAAGTACCAGTTGGCTAGCAATGTTTTGTTGCAAAGGCTAACAAAATACTATATAGAATGAATCCTATTTAATCCATGGTTTTACAGTCAGCCCAACCCAAAGTCTCAACTCTTGCCGTAACAGAGCTTTTAATCTTATAAATTTGCTTCAATTCTTCAGCTGCAAGAGTGGGGAAATGTTTGCAAAGATAAAAAAGTCACATCGACAGATGATACAATTGGTACTGTGAAAGCAATATCCTGGCCTTTGTTTTCGCTTTCTTTTTTTCTTAGGCCCTCAATTTCAATTAGTTACTTGATATATTTAGGTTGGGGGGCTCCCTCTCTATAAAAAAAAAACTTGGCAAAACTTCAGGTAGGTTTTTTACAGGCTCCATGAATAATTAGGGACAGGTGCTATGCTGAACCCGTTGACCATTATTGCCTCTAAGACTAGGAGGCTATATCAGTAGCTTTTGATTAATTTTCAAAATTGTTTCTCGATGACAAACAATATGACAGAATTCATCTCTTCACCGTGGCGTAATCGTGAACTAAGTAAAGAACGATGTTGCTACAATGTATTATTTGTTCTTTTTTTTAGACCAGGGCATTTTTTTTTTTTTTTTAGACCAGGGCGTATAGAAGAAGTTATGGTAGAAAATTCAAAGGGGCTTTTTCAATTAGAAATTGAAAGTTTTAGCGCCCTTTTTGGATGGCAACCCATTGTTAACACTTCATGTTTGTATGTGGGGGTCGTATAAACTTTGAAAGTAGCTTATTTAAGGAAATCAGAAGTCCTACTATCCTTTTTAAAAATCAAAAGTGATCACAGAGGGCAACTAGCCCCCTCTCCACGTCCCCTTTTTCCTAATGTATCTGATTGAAATTTTGAGATAACCCAGTTTGTTCAAAATAGTCTAAGGATAATATAACAAGGCTTCCAGAATATAAACAAATCCTCAGAATATGGAAGTAAGGGTTCCAATTTATGTCCTAAATGCATATAAGGTTTTTACGGAAGGGGTGGTTATGCAAACTCTGGAGGAGGCTCACTTAATTGATAATTGAAAGCTCTAGTTCCCTTTTAGGAGTCAAAAATTATGAGGCCCAACTTGCCCCCTCCCCCCCCCCAAAACACCCTCTTTTCTCTAGACGTATCTGATCGAAATTATGAGATAGCAATTTTTTAAATGCTCCAAAGAATACATAATAAAGTCTCCAGGGTTGACACAACCCACCTAGAGCCCTGGAGCAAGGGTTATAGGGTTTTAAGGAATGGATGACCGTAGAAACTTTAGATAGGGCTCGTTTGATTGGAAATTGGAACCTAATTGATTAAAGTGATTTGAGAGCAACCAGCCCTTCTATGCCCATCATTTTCCAAAACAAACCACCAATCGAAATCTTGAGACATCCATTTTTTCAGCATTGTTGATAGGTCCATTAAGTATGCCTTTGGGTTTGTCAAATCCCCTACAGTCCTCGGGGTAAGGGCTGTAAGTTAGGCAATTAATTAATTGCTTAGGTATAGTAAATGTTATCAAAGTAATGCTTGACCTTTACTTTCCAAAAAGGCAAAGGACATTCATGTGAGCCATTTCAGAGAATATTGAGGGGAGTGTTGAACTAAACCGAAAATGTTATGTGTACGGGTTGTCAAAAGGGCGTCTAACTCAGGAATGGCTGATTATGTTAATTTAAAGGCAATATCTACATGCTACTACTACTATTGCAACTAACACCACCACTACTGGTACCACTGTTAAAAAATGCTTAAAGGCGAAGATGAATTGACAAAAAGATAATACGTGCATGCCACTACTAACACAACCATCACTCCTACTTTTCCTAATACTACTGCTACTAAACTCTTCCAACTACTACTTCAATTGAAACAACTTGTAAGACTGAGAGTTTGAAGGTGAAAAGGGGATCATGATCAAATGGCACCATGTACATGCTACTACTGTTATTAACACTGCTGCTACTACTGTTACGCTACAAATGCTAATACGGCTGCTACTTCTCCTACTACCACCACAACCACTGTGATATTAGTACTATTGAGACTAAGTCTATGAAGAGGAAAATTTCAGAGAACATTGAGGGCAAACTTAAATTAAATCAAAAGACACTACGTGAATTCAAGTTGTCAAAAGAGCGTATCTCAAGAATTGATTTGGGAATCAAATTGGAACTTCGGAGAATGCCTAAAAGGGAATATAAGTTGAACAAAAGGCAATACGTGCACGCTTTCACTAGTACTACTACCACTACTATAATTACTAATTGTACTATTACCATCAATCAAACTACTACTTGCATCGCAATTACTTGTAAGGCTAATATCATTAAGATGAAAATTTCAAGAAGTAAATGACTATGCAGGAAACCAAAGGACATATTGGCAATATCTTAGTAACGGCTAATTGTGTTAAATCGAAACTTCTAAGACTTGACGAGAGTGATATTCAACTGACCAAAAGGCAATGTTTTAATACTTCTGCTGCTTCTAATACTAATGCTATTTCTATTAATATTGCTACTAGTACTGCTAACACTAAAACTTCTACTGTTACCACTATTACGACTATGCCTAAGGGTATGAAGATGGAATTTTTAGGGAATTTTTCCCTAAAAGTGAACTGAATCACAATACAGCATCTCTAGGCAGGTTGTGAAAAAGGCATATCAGCCATATCTTAGGAATAGTTTTGTGTGTGAAAATGATATTTACAGGGCTTGTTGTGGGGGATTTTGAACTAAGCAAAAGACAATGTTTACATCCTATTGCTACTGCTTTTACTCTTACTGCTAATACTACTACTACTGCTGCTATTATTGCTACTACTACTAAAGCTAAGGCTACTACTATTAATTAAACTGCTACTGATACTTCTGATGCTACTATTGCTACTGGGGCTGCTACTACTGCTACTAAAGCTAAGGATATTAAGGCGAAAATTCGTTTGGGGAGTTTGAACTAAATCAAAAGACACTATATCCATCCAAGTTTTCATAAGGGCAAATAACAACATCTTAGGAACAGATAATGGTATTAAGTTGAAACTTCTGGATCTGTTGATGGGGATTTATAACTAAATATGGATTTTATATGGCCTATCTGCAATATATCTGGGATGGCTAAGGGTATTAAGGTGAACTATTAGGGGAGATTGCATTGCATATTGAACAAAATCAAAACACACTCAATCCATGAAGGTTGCCAAAAGGGCATATGAACAATACCTGAGGGGCAGCTGAAAGCAATAAATTGAATTTTTAAGGACTACTACAAATACTACATATGCGATTAGTACTACTGCTATTATGACTTTTTCAAGTTGTGACTGCTTTTAACTTTTTGAATTTGTAACTACTTGCAACTGCAAATGCTTCTGCATGTGACTTTGACTGCATTAACTACTTTGCTGTAGCAAAAAACAAGAGAATCACTCAGAACTGGAGTAATGTCAAAGAGGCAGAGATAAACTGGCTGGTAGGCTCCATAAAAACAAATAGATACACATCCGCCTGTATTTTATTACTTGTTTTTGCAGAACCCAGACGGAAAAACAGTAATATCCTTGATGAAAGACAGATGCTTAATGAAGCATGGACAAATTTTCTTTTTATTGAAGTTAAAGAAAAACTTTTGTGTTTAATCAAACAGTTCATGGTAACGAATTGTAGTAAGGAGCGACCCGGCTCAATAGTAACCAAAACTCTAAAAAACGGAATTTTGTTAGCAATAGCTATATCAAACGAACCGCATTTGGTTTTAAATATATAAGTTTAATCAAGTTTAGTCTTGCCCATCAAAAGTTACGAGCCTGAGAAAATTTGCCTTGTTTTAGAAAATAGAGGAAAACACCCCCTAAAAGTCATAGAATCCTAACGAAAATAACACCATCAGATTCAGCGTATCAGGGAACCATGCTGTAGAAGTTTAAAGCTCGTATCTACAAAAATGTGGAATTTTATATTTTTTGCCAGAAGGCAGAATCACGGATGAGTGTTTATTTGTTTGTTTGTTTTTTCCCCCCAGGGGTGATCGTATCAACCCAGTGGTCCTAGAATGTTGCAAAAGAGCTCATTCTAACGGAAATAAAAAGTTCTAATGCCCTTTTTAAGTGACCAAAAATTTGGAGGGCATCTAGGCCCCCTCCCACACTAATCATTTTCCCAAAGTCATAAGATCAAAATTGTGGGATAGCCATTTTATTCAGCATAGTCGAACAACCTTATAACTATGTCTTTGAGGACGACTTACTCCCCCACAGTCCCTGTGGGAGGGGCTACAAGTTACAAACTTTGACATGTGCTTACATATAGTAATGGTTATTGGGAAGTGTACAGACGTTTTCATAGGGATTTTTTGGTTGGGGAGAGTTGTTGAGATGAGGGGGATATGTTGGGGGAACTTTCCATGGATTAAATTGTCATGGGGGAAGAAAATTCCCATGAAAGGAGCGCAGGATTTTCTAGCATTATTAAAAAAAAACAATAAAAAATAAATATGAAAAGTTTTTTCATCTGAAAGTAAGGAGCAGCATTAAAACGAACAAAAACTACTACGCATATGAGGGGATTCGTCCCCTACTCAATACCTCGCTCTTTACGCTAAAGTATTTTTAGTAATTTCAACTATTTATTCTACGGCCTTTGTGATTCAGGGGTCATTCTTAAGGAATTGGGACAAAACTTAAGCTTTGCTGTGAAGAGCGAGGTACTGCTGAGGGGGTAAACCCTCTCATATACGTAATAAAAACATACGAATACATCTTTTACTAATAAAAACGTTTGTAAAAGATTAAATATTCTAGTTGCCTTTTTAAGAACCAAAAAACTGGGGGGGGGGACTAGGCCTCTTCCACTGCTCCTTTTTTCCCAAAATCATTCGATCAAAACTATGAGAAAGCCATTTAGCCAAAAAAAAATGCAAATTTCGTTTTAATTTTTCATCAGCAGAGAGCCAAAATCTAAACATGCATTAATTCAAAAACGTTCAGAAATCAAATAAAAAAACAAGTTTTTTTTAACTGAAAGTAAGGAGCGACATTAAAACTTAAAACGAACAGAAATTACTTCCTATATGAAAGGGACTGGTCCCTCCTCAACGCTCCGCTCTTTACGTTAAAGTTTTTTACTGTTTTAAAAGTAGAGTTTTGAGAAAGTGTTAAACTTTAGCGTAAAGAGCAGGATGTTGAGGAGGGACCAGCCCCTTTCATATAGGAAGTAATTTCTGTTCGTCTTAAGTTTTAATGTCGCTCCTTACTTTCAGTTTAAAAAAATTGTTTTTTTTTTATTTAATCTGTTAATAGAGTTATTCCGTAATAAAGGAATATAATCTGAATAAATGTAATAAATGAAAAAAATAAAGGAATAAAGGATGTATAATAAAGGAATAAGGAATATAACCTGAAGTGACTTTACGATACTGAGTACAAAACAAAATTTGACTGTCTTGGAGATGATTATGCTTAAAAGGCTCGAAGAAGCAAGAGATGAGCGAACACGTGAAAATCAGTGCGGGTATCGAAGAGGGAGAGAGTGCACTGACCAGATCTTCACTCTTCGCCTTATTTTTCAACAGTGCGAACGTTACAACCTCCCCATAATTAACATGTTCCTTGATTTATTGGCTGCGTTCTACTCAGTAACCGCGAAAATCTTTGGCGAATCATGGTGGAAGACGGTATGCCAGTTGAATTCTTGGAGCTGTTGAAAGCCTACTACGAGCATTGCAGATCGATCGTAAGAGTGCTGGGCAAAGAAACTGAGCCCTTCAGCGTAGAAAGCGGTGTGAAACAGGGGTGTATATTGTCCCCTGTTTTGTTCAACTACTGTATAGATTGGATTCTAGAAAGGGCACTCTTAAGTTTTGATGGTGTTGTTATGGGATTGGTCATTAATTTGTCTGACCTGGATTATGCGGATGACATCGGCGCTCTTGTTGTTGATCCAGCAACTGCCCAAGCAATGTTAAATGAAATAGCACATTTCTCTCAGCTACTGGGTATGAAGATCAACACGGCCAACACTAAAGTCATGCATCTAAATATATAGTCGGATTATCCGCTTGTTCTTTACGGACAAGAGTTGGAAAAAGTCGATAGCTTCACCTATCTTGGCTTAGTAATAGACCCTCATTGGCTGTGACCTTGTCGCACAGAACAGAATAAACAAAGCCCGGGCCATCTTCTCACAACTCCGCCGCCATTTGTGGAACCGGTGGGAGATCAGCATGAAGAAAACAATTTCTGTATATAAAGTGGTTGTTAGATCTGTCCTCTTTTATGAAGTCAAAACTTGGCCACTGAAAAAGCTTCATCTCCATGATTTGAAAGTCTTTGACAACCGCTGTCTACGAAAAATCCTGAAGATTCGATACTCCGACAGAATCTCAAATATTGATGTGCGCCACCACTGCTGTAAAATCGAACCTGCCGCCACGATTGTCAAACAGAGAAGACTGCCTTGGCTTGGTCATGTGCTTAGAAGACCCAATGACCTAATCATAAAGCAACTACTTTTATCTGCCCCGTTGCCAGATTGGCACAGTCAACCTGGTGGTCAATTATAGAATTGGTGGACAACTGCCAAAAAACTACCTCAACCCCGTTGGTGGATTTTGAAGATTTGGCAGAAAGTGGGAGATCTGCTGGCTCCGGTTTGCTGAAGAGTTGGGACAAGATCGCGACAAATGGGAGTCAACCATACGCAGTCTTCTAGATGCTGGGTGAGGTGTCCTCGTCTGGTCCCGATACAAGTACAAGTAAGTAAGTATTGGGTTGCAAGGTTTTATCATGGAGAGAAATAGTTGATACCATTGTAACTGCTACTAATTTTATTAAAAAAATGGGCTTACTCACCGCCAGTTTAAAAAAGTTTCTGAAGACGTAGAAGCTGAATATGGTGACGTGATGTACTACCGTGAAGTAAGCTGGCTAATCCGTAGGTCAGTACTTCAACCATTTGTATACTTAATGAAATTTGTAACGTCATGGAGATGAAAGGGAAGGTAATACCCGAATGTTACAACAACCAGTGGGTTGTAGATCTTTCATTTTTAACTGCTTTGTTTACACAATTGAATCTACTCGATACACGTTTACAAGCAAAAAATCAATTTAAATGCCGGATGTTTTGAGATTTTAAGGCATCTGAAATTAATCTAACATTATTTATCAAGCATATCGATGAAAGTAAAGCTCGATCATTTTCCTTGCAAGAATGTAGTAGAAGAGGCTGATATAAATTCTATTTGGCAAAATACTAGAATGAAAAGTGCATTAATACAACTTCAATCTGAGTTTGAAAAGTGGTTTACTTATTTCAAAAAGATCTCACGTAAGATGGATATTTTTAAAAATCCCTTCGCGTTGGATGTCAATAATGTACTTAGTGATTTACAAATCAACGGGATAGATTTGCAAAGTGATACCACAATTAAAACAGCTTTTAAGGAAAAAACTTGGTGGGTATCTATGGACGTTTTACCTCTGAAAACTTCAAGGATTTAAAGAGGCTTGCAACGCAAATAATAACTATGTTTGGTAGTACAAATATATGTCCAATTAAGTGGGCAGCCCAGTCAAGGTTAATTTTACCCCTTTGATGGCCGTTGTTACTGTCTCCCATTTATGCTCCGTGCAAACGTGTCCCTTCACAATGCCGAACTAGAGTCGTACCTGTTGGAGGTTCTCGCTGGGGAACACACGCAGGTTGACTACGGGTTGACTTAGATGAAAATTTTCCTCTCATGCATATCACTCCACAATGCTGAACTAGAGTCCACCCTCTCATGCTAATTCATGGTGGGTTGGGTTCAACCTGTTGGAGGTTGAACCCATGTAATCGAATATGGGTTTTGGCACAATACTACACGTCTCTACTACAAAAAGGCAAGCTAGTGTAAAAAGAAATTGAAAGTCAAATGCAACAACAAAAAATCTCACTGATTGTATTAACTACAATAAATGTCGTAAAAATGTACATTAAGTGATTTATTTTTGGACCTAAAATATTTATATATAAATACTAGCTGTTGAGGTGGTGCTTCGCGCCACCCCAACACCTAGTTGGTGGCGGCGCTTCGCACCCCAGCCCCCCAATCCCCCCCCCCGCGCGCGTAAGTCGTTGCGCGCCATATTAGTTACGCGCCATTGTAGTTGTGTCCCTGTGTCCCACCTGTGAATAGAATATATATATAGAATATATAGAATATACCTGTGAATGTGAATATATATATATATATATATATATATATATATATATATATATATATATATATATATATATATATATATATATAGAGTCAATAGGGATTGCAGGGCAGGCAGCCTTCCTCCTTAGCCCATAATTTTCCAAACACTTCTAGTCAAAATTTTTAGACAGCCATTTTGTTCAGCATAGTTGAACGGTCCAGTAACTATGGCTCTAGGAATAATGGGTATGTCGAACTCCCACTGTTTTGGAATTGGCCCATTGTGCTTTAAAAATAAATAAAAAGACACAATATGCATGCTGGTTGCCAATAAGCCAGCTCAGCAATATCCCAAGAACAACTGAGGGTATTAAGTTAACAATTTAACTAAATGAAAAGAGTATAATTGTATCCAGGTTGTCAAAGAGGATGGATAGATTTTTTTTGGAAATGGTACTAAGTTTTATTTTTCAGATCAGCTAGAGGAGGTATAAAACTAAATTAAACAATACTGATTGCGTCGAGACTTTCAAAAGAGTGCATGTTGTTAATTTTTGAAAAAGTCTCTCCAGCACATAAATCTCTCAAGCAAGCCAACTATATATTCGTACAGAAAAAACGAAAAGATATACAATATTACTTTCTTTTTCCTTGAAAAAGACCGTCAATAAAAAACGAATAGAAATTAATTTAAAAACCTTTTCTATAAAATAACTTTTTTAAAGAAAAATAAAGAACTCCATCAAACTAAAAATGAGCAGAAATAAAATCGAATAACGTACCAAGTGTAAAACTACCACACCTCCCAATCAATAGATAAATGAAATCCAAAACGAACACAAATTATAATAAAGCCAATTATAAATCAAAAACAAGCATAAATTAATATGAGTAAGTTTTGCGGTTGGTAGCTTGTTCATTTTACTTCTGCTCGTTTTTGGTTTTATAGAGTGTTTTAGTTTTCATTGAAAACTTATTTTGTGTAATTTTTTTTAAATTGATCACTTAAAAAGGCACTAGATTGTTGAAACAAAAAAACATGCATACGTGACCATATACTCTGGAAAATTTTTTATTGTTGTGGACAATAGCTTGAAAGTTCTCATAGGTCTTGAATTAATTCTGTTTATCGGGAATGAGTGTAAGAAGTTGATGATGTTGTTGTTGCATATATTGTAACTCGAGTTTCTTTTTTTAACTTATAGTTTCTATTGACAAAGATTGCTGATTAATGGCAGCTTTGTACTTCAAACTTATGATCTAGAACTCTCTTTAATGTAAAGAAGGATGCAACACCCCTTACCTCTACCCTCGCTTTAATTTAAATTTAAAATCTGCACAAAAGTAGTTTGATTACTCATTGTAACATGCACTATGGAAGTTGTTTCTGGGGGGCGTGTATATTTCAAGGTTTTTTTTTCAAGGTTTAAAGCGGGAATTTATAACCGTGAGCAAATCTCTTTGATAGGGTATGACCCCAACACTCCTGCCCCTTCAATGTGGTTATGCGTATCAATGTAATTCACAATGGGAGTTCCCCCTTTTAAGAGTCAAAAGTGATTGTAGGGCAAACAGCCCCCCCCAAGCTCATCATTTCCCCAAAAACATCCAAACAAAATTTTGAGATAGCCATATGGTTAAGTATAGTTACGTTCCAGTAATTGTGTCTTTGGGAATGATACCCCCTCTTCGCAGCCCTCTGGGCAAGGGCTATAAGTTAATATAGCTGCCCATTATTAATGTATAACATTTTTATAAAAAGGGGTGGTCGTATAAAATTCGGAAGCGTCCTTTTTTTCTGACGTATTATTTCGAAACTGATTTCTTTTACAGATTTTAGATCACTATAAAAACTCGAATCTTTCTATCTATTTGCTGTCATAGACATTCTATTTCTTAGTGTTTCGGTTACTAGTAGCAGGAGTTGACCTTACTTTGCGCCTTTTTTTTTTCTTTGCGCCATAAAATATTCCTTTTACCAAATAGAAAAGAAAACATAAATCTCACAAGACACATTGAAAACAAAATGACTTGGTAAACTGCCCATAAGAGTTGGGCATAAGATATGAAGGCGAGGAAACAGTCATTATTCCTTAAGAAAAGACGTGATAACAACTAATATCTGTCTCAATCGTTACAATAGTCAGGCTCTTTTCGTAGGAAGTCTAATATTTCACCTTGACTTCAATATATATTTTGGACATACAATGCTAATAAAATAATTTCCATAATTCTCTGATAATGCAAATAAAAAAGGTAAGAGTATTCAGATTCATGGGGGAGGGTAGATGTAAAGCCATATTTCAGAGAGGAGGAGGAGGAAATATGATACTGGTCAAATAAATATTTAGGCAATAGGGAAGTTGAGACGGAGAGATTGTGTTAACTTCTCTGTTAAGTTTCTTTTCATTGTTTTTTTCTAATATCAGTTATTTTAAGTTATATTTCTCCGTTTGCTATGATTTTTTTTCATTTTAACTTTAAAATCTTGTATAGCGTACTCTAATTTACACAATACCCTGATATTTCCTCCCTAAAAGAAAACACTATAAGGACTTTGCATAAGGATTTAGACTTTTTCGTCTTTTAATGCCTATTCCGTTTTCTCCCCCCACCTATTTCTTTCTCTCTATTCAAAATCTGTTATCGCATCTATCTCTCTCTCTCTCTTAAAGTAAGAATATCATTGTATTTTGGATGCGTACTATGTTATAGAACACTACAATTATGTTTTATCAATGGAGCTGTCTTTGCTATCACAGGAGGAACTTTTTCACAGATTTCCCATAGTGACTGGCGTAAGAATGAATAAGTTTCTTCTCAAAGCTCTCTTTTTTGTTACATTTCCGGGGGAAATTTTGCCATTTCCCCAACACTTCTTAGGTTTTGGTGGCATTCCTCATTGATACTGAAGACTACCTCGGATCACATACTTCACGAAATATAATTTCTTCCTTAGGAAGAAAGTGGCAGAAATTAGCACGTTCGGTTTAAGCTCCAAAGAATTGTGCCCCCTTTAAAAATGTCTCAGTAATTTCAACTGGGCTTACTATGAAAGCTGTATCAATTGCCTCTAAATAAAAGGTTGCACCAGAAAAAGTTTGATAGCAATATGCTCTCAAAAGTAGTATTTAATGCAAGGTAACATCTTAAGATTCCTACTAACAGAACCCAACATTTTAACAATCGCGGATAAGAATTTTTCAGTACCGTTTCTCTTATTGATCAATAATGCTTGTTTTCTTTCCATTTTATCCAATGCCCAACTTTTACAGGCATTTTACCAAGTTATTTTGATTTTGTTCCTTGTGGAAAGTTTCTACCTGAGATTTATGCAGCTTTTCTTGATTCGGTAAAAAGAAAGACTTTAAGGCGTTACAACGAATTTTTATTTTACTTGTTGTTTCATAACAACAAAATTTTGCTAAATTTAATGTCCAGGGTCAAAACTTATATGTGCATTCATTTGGTCAAAAGGGTGCATCTGAAATATCTCAGGAGCCGATAAGGGAATCAAGTTGAAGCTCTCTGGGAATGTCGAAGGGGATATTCAAGTAAATTAAGCGGCAATATGTGCTTTCATGTTCTCAAAAGAGTGTCCCTGAAACATCATTGGAACAGCAAATGGTATTCGGTATGGTATGGTATTCAGCTTTTGGAGCATGTTGACTGGGGTGTCAAATTAAATTGAAAGATACTATATGCATCCAGGTTGTCAAAATGATGTATGTAATATCTCGAAGACGGCTAAAAGTATTACGATGAAACAAGCTAGGAACGGTTAAGGATATTATGTTGAGCCTTTCAACATAATAGATACATTATGTCTCTACATAATAGATTATATATGTTGATTTATGATCAACATAAATAGAGGGTGATGATGAACTAAATCAAGAGAATACCTACATCCATGTTGTCAAAATGGCGATGAAACTAAGGTTATTATAGCTCCGATAAGAACAAGTTTATGCGAAAGCGTAGGGGGGGAGGGTATCCTTAACATGTATAGAGGCGTACCTGTTGATATCTCTGAGACCCCAGTGTTTTAGAAAAAGATGATGTGTCACTTTCAAAATCTTATGAAAGGCTGACGGGGAGTTCGTTTAACACCCGTTTTTATACCCCTCAGCCGTTAGAATAATAGTAGATGACGGGACACTTCTGTTTACTAGAAATAGTGGGATACCTAGTGTTTACCAACAAACATTTGTTCCTAGGAAAACCAATAGAAGTCTAGACTTTCTAAAGGTTTTGCCCATAGAAAATTGTGGTAAAATTCCCTTGTTTGCTGATAAAAAATGCCTATGAAGCATGAAAGTATTTTGTGATGAAGAATTGGGGTCATGTCCTTACTTGAGGGGGCACCTGAAGGTTTTTTCCTGGCCCTCGTAAGATTTTTAAGAAAAAAATTCTCTATTAGGTAACGAACAAGCCCCATTATTTAACAATCAAGGAAATACTGATTGGTGGGGTCTCGTAGGTTTTTTAAAACACCCAAAGAAACTATTAAGTAATTAACACATGTTTCGTTTAGAAAAAAAATCCATATAACGTAACAGACACCTATATTTCCTAGAAAACAATCCCTATTATGTAAAATTAACCTGCGTCTTGCCTTTGGGGGTCACCGTTAAACTTCTTGGTCATCTTAAAGCATTAAAGGAAGAAAAAAGTAGTGGCTATGGACCTTTTGGAAGTGCCTATCGCGTCATAACTCCCGCCAGCCATTATTCTATGATAATTTCAAACTCCGCCCCCAAGATATTCCTTAAATAATACAGTTACGTTAATCTGGACGCAGAGTTTCTCTTGAGCATGATTTCCGTAGTTTCTTTTGATCATAGTTTCTTCGATACGAGTCCTTACCCAAGTTAAAGTTTTAGCTATAACTCACACACACACCCCTAAAAAAACTTTCTGGAAGTTTCAACTTGATTTCCTGAGCCGTTCCCAAGGTAGTGCAGATACAAAATTTAGATAACTTAGTAACACATAAGATGTTTAGATTTTCCTTCCTACCTAGACTTAAACATATTTGTAATCGTTAAAATATATACATTTTATGCCCATCCACCCAACATAAAATTTCAACTTCTTCTGCCTTTGTCTTTTCCCTCTCCTACACTATCCGAAAGTTTCAACTCTGTCCCCTGAACTATTCCAGAGATATTGCAGATGCTGTATTTTGATAACCTGGATTCAAATAGTTTCCAAAAATTTACCTTTACCTTCTCCTTCAACCCATACTTGAAAGTTGAATCTTTTCCCTCTCACCCCTCCTTGAAAGTTTGATATCCCAAGCCGCTCATGGGATGTCGCAGAGACGCAATTTTGTTATAACCTGACAACGCCCAATGTCTTTTGATTTACTTTGCTGCTTAAATATGAATGGATTATAAACTTCAAAGGAGCTTATAACACAAAAATATCTTGTGGATCAAAGATAAAAAAACATTTAATCTCTCCTCCTCCATCAAAACAAAATTTGAAGTCCCCTTGTTTCAATCTTCACATCTTTTCCCCAATGTTTCCTGAATGTTTCAGCTTCCTCCCACAGGTGATTCCCAGGATGTGGCAGAAATAGCCTACAGTTTCGACTACCTGGATGCATATAGTATATTTTGATCTAACTCCACCCCCTTCTTCGTGTCAAAAATCAGGATAAATTTAGCTCCTCATCAATACTCTCTGGGAGTATCCGAAGCTGTTACATAAATTTCAGATATGCCATTTTAATAACCTGGCAACGTAAAGCCTCTTAGGATTTACCACATGACCTACTCAAATGTAATTTTTCAGGAGCTTATGGTAATAAAACGGGTACTTGGGCTTAGATATTCTTCATCTAAATATGGCTTGTTTGTCTGAGGCTCTACTTTAACGAAATATACCTAAATATGATAAAAATATAATACATTAAAAACAAATTTGGGCTATATATTTGCACATTAGGGGGTCGGGTGGGGTAATCTATAGCGGGTCTACATGCCTATTGTGTTAGGTACAACTATACAGCATAGTCTGAAGTAAGAATTGTTTTCTAGCTTCACACTGTCCAGATACTTTACCCCCCTCCCTCTAATGTGTATATACACAACCAAAATTATATATTTCCCATCTATTCTGTCACTTCACTTTGTCTTGTCTAACGCTAAGAGTATTGACATCATTGTGGATTCAACGGGACAGTACTCCCTTCGAATCTCGATCCTGACACTATTTTTAAACTTCTTGGAGACGCAGGTGGATGTTACGCAAAAGGGAATGTTTTCCAGGAGATATAGATGTATATTACGTAATAGGGAATGTATACTTTTGCTTGTTCGTAATAGGCTTTGGGTTTTACATAAGAGTTTCCTTGATTGTTTGAAAAACCTATGATGACCAGAAAAACCTCTGGGGTTCGCTGGTTGGGAACCTTCAAGACGCAGTACCTTAGCAAGCAATTCCACCAGGTGCCCTAGCATCCAATTCTAACGGGTACACCTAGCAACCAATTCCAGTGAACCCCTAGCAACCAATTCCAATGAACCCCTAGCAACCACTTCCATTTGGGGCCCTAGCAACCAATTCCAACGGACTTTCTAACCTAAGCACCGGGCATTAGAATGCGATTTCACTTAAGACCCTAGAATCCAATTCCATTGGAGAGCCCCTAGCATCCAATTTCGTCGTACCCCTAATTCAACCACCTGGAAGGCAAGTCCTAGCTTCCAATTCAACTGGGGGCCTTAGTATTCAATTCCAACGTGGAGTTCTAGCATCCAATTTCACTGGGCCCCAACCTAGCCCAGTAACCAGTTCCGTTGGGGCTCCCTAGCATCCAATTTCATCATCCCCCTAACCTAAGTACCGAGGTCGTAGTATCCAATTTACCTGGGGGCTCTAGCAACCAATTTTAAGGGATGCCCTAGCATCCAATGCCTTTACAGGGTCCCCTAGCAACCGATTTCACAGACAATATGTTTTTCAAGACGTTTTAAGGTTTCTTTGGTTGTTTTCTTGGTTGTTTGGTTGTTATGAAATTTTTACTTATGTTAAAGATGACGCATTCACACATGGTTTGTTTCTTCGGGGCCTTTGGGGAACCCCCGCTTGTAACTGAGTAAAACCAAATTTGTATCTGTTAGATTTTTTGATCCAGAATAAAACTTCGATAGATAGTCGTCTACGGAATTTAATCATTTTGTAGCCTATGTACATAGGTATGCTCGCTTAAGATTGCCTCTAATATGTGGTAAATATGTGGTTAATTCTGTGTAGTAAAAATGAGAAACAAAGACATTCAATCAAAGACTCTAAATATGTGGTGAATTGTGTGTAATAAAAAGGAGAAACAAAGACATTCAATGATTTATGAAGGTGCACAGTATTCTAGCCATAATGGTACTCTCGCTTTTATTCCATCTCTGATAGAACATTCAAGTTCCAAGAAAGTAAAAGACTATTGCTAAAGAAAACACTAAGAACAAGCCTCCAACATCATCAGATAACATCCTCTAAAGCATTACTTAACAAGCAGGTGTACTTCAAATGTAAGCGATTTCCAGTAATCGATGTTCCCCTCTGCGTTTCAATTATTGCAGCCATAAGGGAACACGCAATTCATTTAATCATTCTAATGTGCGCGAACAAGGTATTCTCCATGCGTATTCTCCTAGACAGATCAAAATATTTGAAAGACTTTCTTAGTACAAATGGTTAGCGCTTCATTCCATTGAGGGGAAATCTGCTTCGAGGCTGAATGTGGACAAAAATCTTTAGTTAATAAATGTTCCTCGAGAAAAAAATCATGAAAGAAAATGAAATATCTTAAGGTATTATGTAACATCTCACGTGTACATCATCATTAAGTAACGCCCATGTGTGTGTGCAACTCAGTTATAAGCGGGGGTTCTCCACGGAGCCTTAAGAAACAAGTCACATGTGAATTCATCATCCTAAACATGAGTAAATATTCCCCTATTTAATAGCTACCAAGAAATCTGAAAACGTCTATAAAAACATATTGTCGGTGAAATTGGTTGCTAGGGGACCCCCAATGGAATTGGGTGCTAGGGCCTCCTTTGGAATCGGTTTCTAGGACCCCTGGTTGATTTGAATGCACGGACCTCAGTTGTTAGGTGGCTAGTGAAATTGGATGCTAGGATGCCCCCGTTGGAATTCATGCTGGAAGCCCCCGATGGAATTGGATTGTGAAGCCCCCCCCTTAGTTAGATTAGATTAGGAGTCCAGTAAAATTCTATGCTAGAGCTCCAAGTTTGATTTAGATGCTAGGGTCCCCAGTGAAATTGGATGGTAGTAGGGCCGGATCCACTAAGTGCGGGGCCCGAATGGAATTTTTTGCGCGGCCTCCTCTATATATTAAATTTTTAAACACAATTCAAACCCAGCATATAAATAGATAAATAAACACACACACACACACACACACACAGACACACACAGACACACACACACACACACACACACACA
This sequence comes from Artemia franciscana, assembly GCF_032884065.1. Taxonomy (NCBI): domain Eukaryota; kingdom Metazoa; phylum Arthropoda; class Branchiopoda; order Anostraca; family Artemiidae; genus Artemia; species Artemia franciscana. The sequence continues at coordinate 27,649,339 of NC_088870.1, forward strand.
CACACACACACACACACACACACACACACACACACACACACACACACACACACACACACACACACACACACACACACACACACACACACACACACACACACACACACACACACACACACACACACACACACACACACACACACACACACACACACACACACACACACACACACACACACACACACACACACACACACACACACACACACACACACACACACACATATATATATATATATATATATATATATATATATATATATATATATATATATATATATATATATATATATATATATCTATATATATATATATGTATATATATATATATATATATATATTTATATATATATATATATATTATATATATATATATATATATATATATATATATATATATATATATATATATATATTTATATATATCGCAAATTCATATAACCTATAGCATACCTCTTTGTGTCTCACAATATTTCTTCCTGTAGATCTGGTGGTTTACGATTGATCTAATAATTTAAAAGATGTAATAATGTTTTTTTAACATCTCCATTGGGGTCTAAAAGTACATTTTGCCATATGAATATGATTTAAAATCGGGGGCTGTGCTGGGTGTGTTGCTTAATTTATTTTGTGATAAATTTGTTCAGCTGTTTTGAAGCTGCAAACACTACGACTACTTTTAGTTAAATCATCGCTTACGTTGAATGAAGCTAAAGCAAAACATGAGTTCCAGTTTTGTATTTGTTTGTGGAACTCTTTAGAGAGCAAGTGATATCCTATAACTGGCCAAACAAATTCATTTGGAAATTATTTATTGATGCAGGAATCCAAGACGACAGAGCAGGCATCCACCCCCAAGTAAGTCATCTTTGTTGACTTCTTTTCCTGTGGGATAATGGAGGGCTCCACAGTGAAGACATACAGAGTTGAAAGGTCCCAAATACTTGTAAATAACACTTGCGTAGTGTACGGCATCTTTGTAGGTTTTTACTGGGTTTTATATCATAATTTGTTGTTATTGAAGATTGTGATGGTGCTGTTCTTCTAAGATAATATTTTTTTCGGTACTTGTGTACACAATGGTGCACACTCGAGAAGCGAAGTTGGGCTAATCCGACTGAATTATACCAAAATATAGCGAAAATATGATACTTAAGAAACAAATTCGGGCTATGTATTTTCGCATTATGGGGGGGGGGAGAAAGTATTGCAGGTCTGCATCTAAAGTGTTTTAGCTACAATTACTCTGCATATTACCAAGTAAGAATTGTTTTCTAACTCCATGCTGTCCATATACTTTATCTCAGCCCCTCCCCTAATTTACAAATAAATAGCACAAATTATATAATTCCAATGTATTCTGTCACCCGTCACTTGTTTTCCACTGGGCGTAAGCTAATTGTTTCTGAATAAAGACAGATAAAACCGGTTTGTTCTCGAGTGTGCACCGTTTTATACACAAGTACCTTTTTTTCTACTGCACATTTTTGACTCGTTCTGATTCTCGCTGTTCTTTGGCAGCACTGTTCTTTGTTCTTCAGTGTCATTTTTGACACTCTTGATATTTGCTTCAGCATGCCTGCTAACCTTACAATTCTTCGTCCTTCACTTTCATCTTTGGCAAGTTCTAGTTCCTGTTGTAGGTTGTAATTCTCGCTGCTGATTATCTTCTAACTGCATATTTCTTTGTTCTGGCGGTTAGTGTTGGGAAAGACTTCAGTAAAAGTACTTAAGTAATTACTTAAGTAAAACATTTGAGTACTTGTACTCTACTTAAGTAAAAAATTTCTTAAGTACTTAATACTTATACTTAAGTAAAAGATTAAAGTACTTAAGGGTACTTAAGTACTCAAACACTTTTTTCAAGGCTCAGAAAAATTATACCGGCATGCCGCAGGGCCGATGCGTCATGTTGAGGGAGATTTCTTTGCTGCAAGACCGTTGAAACTGACACAGTCAAAAGTGAATTCTTTGGTACTGGACTAAATTGTGGATGAGATGCGAGCCGAGTACACTGTTGAGAAGCTGTCATTCAAAAATCTGATAATAGGTCTTACAGCTTATTCAAAGGCTCTAGGAAGAAAAGCTTTGTTGTGCAAAGAAAGCAAAATGAAGGAACATGTCGTTGACAGCAGACATTTGGTCTGCCAACAACAAAAGCTACTTGGGAATAACTGCACACATGCTCAACGAGGATTTAAAATGGAGATGTTATGCCCTTGCTTGTTCCCGGTTCAAGGACTCATACACTTATGACATAATTGCTGAACACTTGAATGGCGTATTTTCCAGGTACAAGATTCTGCTGTTGAAAGGAGCAAATAAGAAATTAAGTTAAGTTATAATGAAGCTGTAATGAACATTCTTTGTAAATTCTTTTCTTTTATATCTTAAATGAAGTAAAGTTTGATTTTTCGTGAAACCAGTTGATTGTTTTCATAAAAACTGTCGGTTTTTATGGCACTTGGTATTAACCAAGTGACATATAGCAATCGCAGATTTTTTCGGTCTGTCTGTCTGTCTGTCTGTCGGTCTGTCGGTCCTGGTTTTGCTACTTTAGGCACTCCCAGGTAAGCTAGGACGATGAAATTTGGCAGGCGTATCAGGGACCGGACACCTAAAAAGTATTTCCAACTTACGAACGGTTGATCAGATCTTAATGAAATTTGATTTTTGAAAGGATGTCATGTCTCAAAGCTGTTATTTTAAATCCCGACTGGATCTGGTAACACTGGGGGGAGGGAGCTGGGAGGGGAAAACCTAAAATCTTGGAAAACACTTAGAGTGGAGGGATCGGGACGAAACTTGGTGGGAAAAATAAGCACAAGTCCTAGATACATGATTGACATAACCGGAACAGATCTGTTCTCTTTGGGGTATTGGGGGGGGTTAATTCTGAAAAATTGGAAAAAATGAGGTATTTTGAACGGGTGATCGGATCTCAATGAAATTTGATAGTTAGAAGGATATCGTGTCTCAAAGCTCTTTTTTAATCCCGACCGGATCTGGTGACATTGGGGGGAGTATGGGGTGGGGAACCTAAAATCATGGAAAACGCTTAGATTGGAGGGATCGGGGTGAAACTTGGTGGGAAAAATAAGCAGAAGTCTTAGATCCGTGATTTACATAATTGGAATGGATCCGCTATATTGTGGGGGGGTAATTCTAAAAAATTAGAAAAAATGACGTATTTTTAACTTACGAAGGAGTGATCGGATCTTCATGAAACTTCATATTTAGAAGAACCTCGTAACTCAGATCTCTTATTTTAAACCTCAACCGGATCAAGCGTAATGGGGGGGGCAATTGGGGGGACCGGAAATCTTAGAAAATACTTAAAGCGGTGAGATCAGGATGAAACTGGATGGGAAGAATAGAAACCTGTCTAAGATACGTGACTGGCATAACCGGACTGGATCTGCTTTCTTTGGTGGAGTTGGGGAAGGGGGTAATTTTGAAAATTGAGGTATTTGTAACTTACGAAGGGTGACCAGATCTTAATGAAATTTGATATTTAGAAGCATCTTGTGCTTTAAAGCTCTAATTTTAAATTCCAACCAGATGCTATGACATTGGGGGGAGTTGGAGGGAAACCGGAATTCTTGGAAAACGTAAAAATTGGGGTATTCTTATCTTACGAATAGGTGATCGGATCTTGATGAAATTTAATATTTAGAAGGAATTCATGTCTCAGAGCTCTCATTTCATATCCCGACCAGATCTTTTGACATTGGGGGAGTTGGAGGGGGAAATCATGGAAAACACTTGGAGTGGAGGAATCGGGATTAAGCTTGGTGGAAAGAATAAGCAAATGTCCTTGATACGTGATTGACAGAACCGTACTGGATTTGCTCTCTTTGGGGGATTTGGGAGAATGGGTTCAGTGATTTGGCGAGTTTGGTGCTTCTGGACGTGTTAGGACGATGAAAATTGGTAGGCGTGTCAGGGAGCTGTACAATTTGACTTGATGAAGTCGTTTTCCCAGATTCGACCATCTGGGGGGCTAAAGGGAGAGGAAAAATTAGAAAAAATTAGGTATTTATAACTTACGAGTGGGTGATGGGATCTTAATGAATTTTGATATTTAAAAGGACATCTTTACTCAGAGCTGTTATTTTACATCGTGACCGGCATTAAGCCTCTTATTTTCTTTTTTTAATCAATCTGTTGATTCATAGAATTTTGTTAGAGCTCATACCATATGATGTCTTGGCTCTTAGCTCTTCTTGCCTCGTTACAAGTGCCATTGGAGCTCTTAGCTCTTGTTCTAAAAAGTGGTTAATTTTTCGTCAGAATCTTCCTTATCTTTTCTACTTAGAAAGGAAACGGATATTAAAGAAATGTGTTGCGTGTTATTAACTGTAAGTAAAATATTAGCACTTGAGTACTTAAATACTGAAGCAAAATCGAAATACTTGAGTACTTATGTATTGAAGTACTTTTTCATAAATACTTATTACTTAAGTCGATTTTTAGAGAAGTTCTTAATACTTGTACTTAAACAAAAATTTCTCTGAGTACTTGGTACTTGTACTTAAATTTAAAAAAAAGTACTTGACACAACACTGCTCGGGGTCGTATATTTTCTAACATGGTGACCATACATTTCTTTGTTCTTAATTTAGATTCTGATTCTTTCTGAATTTTTCCATGGGAATGGTGGAATTATGCTACCCCAGGAGGCCTGCTTATTAGACCTTTCGGAGTTTCAAAAAAATGACAATCTTAATATTTGGGCCCAATGCCATTGAACCTACGGGGAGGAGGTTGCAGGAAAGGGCACGAGATAAAGGCTGGTTTCCTCCGGATAACTTTACACCCTTTAAATGGGCAACATAAAGTTCAATTCCTACCCGAAGGAGCCCTTCCCACTTTTGTATTAAAATGACCAAGGGAAAGTCTTGTGGTCCTTTTCTGGCCCTTTGTTAGGCCTGTTTTGAGTAAACCAATGTGTTTTTTTTTAATTTTTCTTCTGTACTGGGATCCCCTTGACCCAAGGACTTAAGGATACCATTTTCGAGCTGAGCAGGGTGAAATGTTTTCGCCCTTCTTGGAGTCTCTGTTTTGTTGATGAAGAGACCCATCACGGAAATTCATTTGTTGTGAATTATGTTCCTCTCGGTCCAAGGATTTAGCATACGGCAGTCAGTTTCAAACTGATCAAAAACAAACATTATTTGGTCATATCTGGGCTTCTTCTATCTCTCCCACTACAATATATTTCATCTTTTAACCCAAAGAACGATCCCTGAATGTTTCGAGCCCTTATAGAAATTTTTTTTTTTTTGGGGGGGGGATGGTTCAGAAGGCCAGGGAGGAAAAAAGGCACGGGAGGGGGACTAGTTGCCCTCTAGTCTCAGTTGAGTCTTAAAAAGGGCACTAGAACTTTCAATTACAATTTGAATTATCCCCTTCGAAGTTTCTACGACCCCATTTTCCATACGAAGTGTCCTGAGAAAAACAAATAATTTATTCACCCTTAGCCTTAAAAAAATATTTACTCTTCCCCTAATTAAGAAAAACTTTGTGTCTACCCATTTCTATCTCTAAGTTTTTATCTCTAATCGCACGCTTTCCTATCCATGGAAATTCATTGGTCCTCATTACTGTAAATGGGCTGTGGCTTGTAACAGAGATTGCAAGTAAACTAGAAACTTTGCCAAAACAAAATAAAGTAGGAAATAGTAAAAAAGAATCGGTCGCTGAAAGTTAGACGTAAACCTTAATTTATTGCGATACTAAAAACCGTGGGAAACATAACCATAGAGAGCAAAATGGCCTATTAAGAAGTGTTGTATAAATTTCCGACGTTCTTGTGTGAAATATGGACTGGAAAGCGAAATTGGCAAGAAATTACACTAGATAAAATCATTGGAACTCATAAAAGAGGTAAGTAGGTATCGAAGCCGCAAAGATCTTATTTAAAGAAGATGGTTCTTTCAGCTTACAACAGCAGGCTGTTCTAATAATTTGTATGTTTTGTGGCGATTATCATCCCCCCTTCCCCTTTTTCTTTTCTTTTCTACTTCTTTCTTTTATTGGAAGTTTGAATTTAGTTTTTGTCTCTGTTTATTTCTTGAGCTGAAGGAGACGAATCGACTTTTACCTCTTTCTTTGCCCTATACAAGTTGACATATTTAAATTGTATCATGTTAATTCAATAAAACAGTTCATTTCTTACAAATGCATTGGACTTACTTTATAGAACACTTTTTCCTTACGTAATATCTCTTGTCCTCAGGCTTCCCTTCGAAACACCTCCCCACTACACCTCCAACCTATATAATTTCTCACCACATCACCCAACCCGTCTAAATCTTACTTTATATAATTGGGTTGGTGTCCATAGTTAATGATTAAAAATAGTTACCTTATTTTGTTATCTGAAGTATATTTTTCCCCAGAGTACTTTCACATAGTTTGTGGTAACGAAATGTAAATAAGGAGTGACGCGGCTCAATAGTAACCGATATTCTAAAAAACAGAATTTTGGTATCAGGGGATATATCATAAGAATTCACTTATTATGCTGACTCCAAATATTTAAGAATCATTTAATGTAGTGTTACCAATGAAATACTACGAGCCCGAAAATATTTGCGAAATTTTCGAAAAAGGTGAGAAGTGCCCGATAAAAGTCAAAGAATCTTAATGAAAATCAATCTACCAGATCCAACGTATCAAAGAATTCCACTATAGAGGTTTCAAGCTGCTCCCATCTGCCAAAATGTGGAATCTTGTATTTTTTGCCAGAAGAAATATCATTAATTTTTGATTTTTGTCTTTTATTGTTGTTTTTTTTTCAAGGGTGGTAGTGTCAAACTAATGGTAACATAATATTGAAAAAGAAATCATTTGAACAGAATTTAAAAATTCTAGTACCCTATTTGAGCGACCAAAAAGATTGGATGGCAGATAGCCCTTCACACTTCTTTATCCCCAAAGTGGTCCGATTGAAATTTTTCAGAGCCATTTTATTCAACATAGTTGAATGGTAAGTATAGTAACACTATACGTAAACAACGAAAGTCCAGTAAATATGATCTTGGAAATACCGCTATCCAAAAAAGGCCCTTGAGAAAGGTCTTCAAGTTATGAAGTTTTTTCGCTGTTTACTTATAGTGTTTGTTATTGGGAAGCATTCATATTTTTCCAGTTGGGGGGGGAGATTTGTGGGATTACTTTAAAGGGGGCTAGATTTTCATGAGAAGGAGATTTTGTGGTAGGTCAACTTCTGAGGAAAACTTTTATACTGGGTGGATTTTCTAGAATTTGTATACGATTTTTTTTTTTTACTTGTCTTACTTTCTCTTTGGCCAATCAGTCTTGGATGTAGAGATGTTAAAGGTAATTGTCTTTGGTATATTTTTATCGGGATTGAGTTTTCTTGAGGATCTTTCCGGGGGGATTTTTCCTGGTGGGGGAGATGGGTTTTCCGACATTATTGAAAAAACATCAGAAATTAAATAGAAAAGTTTATAAGAAGCAACATCAGAACATAAAAACAAACGAAAATTGTTAAATTATATGAAGGGGGTTGCCCCCTTTTCAATACCTCGCTGCTTAGGGTACTAATAGTGAACATTAATGACTCCAATAACAGCCCTATCCTTTCGAATACTGGTGCCAGCACTTTTTAAGCTAGTGAATATTTTTGTAAAGTTTCTTCAAGACACACCTGCTGCTATATATTTTTTTTTAAACATGTAAATTCATTGAGTATGATTTAATCTCGTGTTACTTGTTAAATTTATTGAGGATGGCGTAATATCGCGTGCCTTGTTTTTCTAGGGCTCGAGGGCCACTATTCAAGCGGGGAGACCCCGATTGTGACTGAAGACGACGAAACGTGGATGTTACGTAATTTTTTAAGAGAGGTTTTTTCTTCAGCATGTTTTTTTCCTTCAATGAGCTTTTTTCTTTGAAAGCGTTATCTTCAAGATATTTTTCAGACATTTTAGGACATTTTCTTTAAGATGTTCTTTTCGTCAAGATTTTGACTCAGCAAACTTCTATAATTCGATAACCACCAGGGTTTTTGTCCGCTGCAAGAATCGAACGTAAGACCAGAGATTCCCCCGATGGAACGGCGCGTTAACCACCTAGATCAGCAAATTATTTCTAATGTTATTTTCCGAGAAATAAATTCTGCGTGATAGGCTGTTTCTCACTCGGGGAACTCTCTAAATAGTTTCTGGATTGATAAGCTATTAATCGTGAGTTTCAATTCTCCGGAAATATTTCCCATAGAAGGTATAAAATGAATTAGTGGAAATAGGCTGATGGGATATTATTGTTATACATTTGACACATAAATAAGAATGTTACATAATAGTTATGTAAATGCTTGGAACAATAACCTCACTGTTGCTTTTTCGTGTTACCAGGGCTACGCAAACAACACAAATGAATTATTAGGTAGACAAAATAGCGAAAAGAGTTATAATGAAGGCACTGCTGAGGACCAATTAACTCTGAACGAACCCGGACAAGGCAATTTTACATTTCTTACTGATATGGTCCTGGCATTTTTGAGGGGGGGTCACATAGCTTGAAACAGCGAGTTCTAATTTTACTACCAAAAACAGGAAATACAGAAATGTACACAAGAAAACAGAAATATAAAAAATGGAAGGAACATGAAAAACTACAGAATGAAGGATGAGAAAAATTGCCTCCAACAGTATTACATATTGAAGATTCATCCTGGAACAAGAAATCTAAAAGGTTTATATAATTTATTGTACATACAAGTCTTATTAATATAACTATTAATACCAGTTTTATTTATTAATTTCATTGAAACACTCTATTATTGGGGCACTAAGATCAATATTGTACAATGATGAAAGAGTTATTTTTCACTACAAAGTCGCTAAATCAAGGATTGTCCACATAAATGCAGAGTAATGTCCCATAAGTATACCCATAACATCAAAAATACAATATTGCATGAAAACCATAGCTTTTAATCGATAAATCTTGTACTTGCTTTCCAATTTGGCCTGAGAATCTCTGTAATCTGACGAGAACGAGCATAAGCCACATAGTGTATTCAACATTTTCTTGAATAAACCTTTTTCTTATTCCCTTCAACCAGTGGTTTTATATGTTCTCCCCTATAGAATTAAAGCCTTCTTTAACATACAGACATTAACTTCTAAAAACAGAGTGACACCCTCTTTGGATTTTAGAAATGACTCTTAAATCTTAACATCGCTCCTTACTTTTTGCAAAACATTTGGTCTATTTCAATATCTTTTCATTTTTGATTTTCTATTTCCTTATTGTTATAAAAGGGAGAACTTAAAGCATTTTCTCGAATAAACATTTTCCTTATCCCCTTCAACCTGTGGCTTTCATTTATTTTCCTCTGTAAAATTAAAACCTTCTAAAACATTCAGAGATGACCTTTTGAAAACAGGGCAACCCCATCCTTGCCTTTTAGATATGGCACTTAGGTTGTAGCATCGCTCCTGACTTTTAGGAAAATATTTGATCTATTAATATCTTTTGGTCTTTAATTTTTTGTTTCCTTGAATGCATATTTTCATTGATTTTTCAACATCTACACAGATCTTGCCTCTCTGTGGTGATAAGTGGCTTACCCATGGCTTCCCTGTGATAAATTTTTCAGATATTTTCTTGATATAAATTATGCTTTAAATCCATTGGTTCATATTTTGACAAGTCTCCCCCTCGTAATAAACCATGTCAATTCATGCCAGCGTGGCAATATTTAACTGGTCCGTGACATCCCTGTCCCTAAGGAATATGTCAGATATTTGTATTTTCTTATTATTAAAAATGGCATAGAATCTAAATATTTTTTGAATATGCCCTTTTCCTACCCCCATCAATCAGTGGTTTTATATATTCTCCCCTGCAAAATTAAAACCTTCTAAAACAAACAAAAATTACCTTCTAAAAACAGGACAACCCCCTCCCTGTATTTTAGATCTGGTTCTTAAGTTTTAACATCACTCTTTACTTTTAGTAAAACATTTGATATATTTCAATATCCTTTTTTCTTTAATTTTATATTTACTTTAAGTTAGAAAAGAAGAATTTAAAACGTTTCTTGGATCGTTCTCCTCCTTATTTCCAGTAATTTTATAAGAACTATCTGCACGATGGCACCCTGCAGCATCCATCATCATACCTTAAGCGTTTTCTGACGTTTGAATATCCCAGTCTTTTTATTTGAACAGTGGGAACATACCATTGCATTATTGGATTGTTATGCTCTATGTAAATTCCCATCCGGTGACACTCTTTGACTGGATTGTGGCACCCTCTGTCACACATTATCATCCCTAAAGCATTTTTAACCATTTTTCTACAAGAAATAAACACGAAAAACCGTATACACTAAAATTGATCCTTTAAACTTAAAAGAAAATTCCCAAAAGCATTTCTTCTGGTGATTCCTAGCAATTCACGCCAATGTGGAACAATTCGTCTTCCCATTAGCAGCCTATGGCAGTCATCATCATCGTTTTAACGTTTTCTAAAGTTTCAATATCCTGACAGAAAATTTGTATTTGAAGAGTGGGAAAATATACTTTTATTATTAGATCGTTACACTCCATGGAGGTTCTCGACCTGTGTCACTCTATGACAAACCACTGACACCGTATGGCACCTTTTAAAACTCATAAAACTTTATATAAACCATGCTTTAAATCTTTTGCTTTGTATTTTTACAAGCCAATAATATTACCCCCCCCCAAGGTATTTTCGAGACAGTTTTTTTTTAATAAAGTTGTATTCTTTTTCGCTTTTGGTCCCACTTACAGTGATTCCAGTTCCGATTCTGCTGGCACTAACAACGGTTCCAGTCCTAATCCCCGTTCCAGCGATTCTGCTTCCGTCAGTTCTGTTTTCGCCACTTCTGCTTCCCAATTCAACGATTTCGATACCGTTAATTCCACTCCAAACTTCATAAGCTCCAGGATTTTTTTATGTGGCTGCCCCGGTAAAACTCTATGGCTGGTCATCAACAGTAACTATTTTATTTTATTTTATTTGGGAGGGGGCATTTCAACTAATTTGGCATCGACCCCAGTTCTAGTTTCAGTCCCGGTATTACTATATTTTTGAGAGCTTTTAATAAAAGTCTACCGTTTCTTTGAGCCAAGATTATACATTTCTCGTTGACAAGCACACATTTGAATAATATTTCTCTTTATATTTCACAAAATTTCATTAAAGGTAAATTTCAGCCACATTAAGATATTTTTGGGGGCTTTTAATGAAAATACTTTTTTTGACTGAGCGCTAGATTTCACTTCCCCTCCGTCGAAAAAATTCTTTTAACACCTCCCATCTTAACACCAAGCTCTAAAAAACGTTAGTCCAAGCAATCACGCCATCATAGCATGTGGCTGAGCTGTAAAACACAGAAAAATTTATTCAAACTCAAAAAATATGTTTTTTAGAGGTTTTTATTGAAAATAACTCGTTTTTTACACCTCCCAACTTAACTATAAACTCTAGAAAATGTTAGTTCTAAGCAATTCACGCCGCTGTACCACACTTTTACTGATGCTTAAGCACCCTCTGACGTCCTCAGCCATATCTAAAATATTTTTCATGTATTTTCTCATTAAAAATCCTACATTAAACCCAATAAATCAAGCTTTCGCAAGCCAACACTCCGTGATCCACCATGTCAATTATCACCACCATGGTACACTATTGATGCCCTCCTCTATTACACTCTAAACCCCCCCCCTCATCATTCCTATTTTACAGATGATTTTTGTTAAAAAATATGATTTAAATCTAATTTTTCATGTTTTCGCAAGCTAACCCACCGTGATACGCCATCATAATTCCTACCACCATGCCAAACTATGATTTACTAACTGGCACCTTCTGAGACTGCTTTAATTATTCCTAAAACATTTTCAAGGTATTTCCTTATGAAAAATCTAAAATTATATCCAATGGTATAGGTTTCCACAGGCCACCCTAAACGTGATACACCATGTCAGCTCACGCCACTGTGCCACATTATAACTTGCCTTCAGGCTAACTTTAGCACACGTCTTCATTTCTAAGACATTTTCCAGATATTATCCTGTTAAAAATCACACATTAAATCCAATATATCATGTTTTAGTAAACCCATAAACCATAATACATCATCTTAATTCGCGCCACTGCCCCACACTATGATTTTTCACTGGTACCCTTTAGCACCCCTCACAATTCCTACGACATTTTCCAAATATTTTCTAGTTAAAATCATGCGTTAAATCCATTAGTTCATATTTTTTCAAGCCACTCCACCATGACACATCATTCCAATTCACACCTCCGTGCCACATTATGACTAACCCTCTGGCACCCTCCAGAACCCATAATCATTCCTAACACATTTTTCACATGTTTTCTTGTTAAAAATCGTTGATTGAACGTTGATTGAATCCATTTATTCAAACCAACGCTCTATGATAGTCCATGTCATTTCAAGCCACTGTGCAACACTATGACTGGCCCTCTGGTGAACTCTAGCTCTACTTCATCATTCCTAAGACATTTTACAGATATTTCCTTGTTAAAAATATGATTTAAATTCAGTGTTTCATGTTTTTTAAAGCCAACCCACCATGGTACACCATATCAATTCACACCACCGTGCCAGACTATGACTGGCCTTTTGGAACACCATGGCACCCCTCGTCATTCCTTAGACATTTTTTGATATTCTTATAAAAAAGTGATAAATGATTTCGCTTTCCCAATTTCTCTCTTCCCCAATCGCTCACTGTGTTTCCAGTTCCAGATTCCGCCGTTTCCCATCCCAGTTCCAATTCCAGCCAAAGTTCCAAAGATTCCAATGCCAGTCCCACCGGTCCCAATATTGATTAAAATTCCATTTCCAACCCCTCCCCCCCAATTCCATAGTTCTGGTTCCACCAATGTTCGGACATTGCCAAAATCTTCCAAGTTATTATCACAATCTAAAAGGGCTTTAGCAAAATATTTTCTGATATTATTAAATGTCTTGCACTACACTATCACAATCTCACCTCATATAAAAAGGATCTTCTATTTAATTAGCAAAACCACAAACGATACTATCAGAACAATGCAAGTTATTTGCAAAATCTTAATGGTATCATTTTAGTCTCACAAGTTTTAACGAAAAATCTTCAGCAACAATCAAGACATGACTGCTATTACCCAAATATAATATGATACTATTTAAATCATGTTACTTAAGCGTGCGCGCGCATGCTTACTAAGGCAAAACGAACCTAACTCAAAATCAGTTAATAAAATGTAGCCTAAGGGGAAAAAATCAGTCGTTGTGTGATTATAACTTTAGAATTCTTTCGGAAATTTTGGAATTTTTGCAAGATTTTGTTAATAGGTTGCATTATTTCGATAATACCACGTAATGTTTTGATAATGCGATAAAGTATTCCCATTCTATCAGACGAGGCTTTAGTAATGTAGTGCAAGTTGTTGGATAAAATCAGACGAGACTTTGATAGCACATTACAAGATTGTGATAATCAAACAGTTCGTGGTAACGAACTGTAGTAAGGAGCGACACGGCTCAATAGTAACCGAAACTCTAAAAAATGGAATTTTGATACCAATAGTTACATCAAAAGAACTGCATTTTAATGCTGATTTTAAATATATATGTTTCATCAAGATCAGTTATATATATAAAAAGTTACGGGCCTGAGAAAATTTGCCTCATTTTAGAAAATAGGGGGAAACACCCCCTAAAAGTCATACAATCTTAACGAAAATCACACCATCAGATTCAGCGTATCAGAAAACTCTATTGTAGAAGTTTCAAGCTCCTATCTACAAAAATGTGGAATTTCGCATTTTTTGCAAGAAGACAGATCATGGATGCGTCTTTATACCATACAAGATTTTGGTAATACTGGATAATACTGTCATAGTACCATACCCAATTTTTACAAAACCATTCTAATTTTTGATAATAATTTGCAAGATTTAGGTAATGCTAGAAAGTATCCTCATAATATCTCCCATGACTTTTATTATTCAACAGGATTTGGTAATATCATACAAGACTGTGATAATATCATGCAAGGCTATGATAATATTTAACAAGATTTTGATAATCTTGATAATAGCAAATATACTTTTGATAGCGTTATGTTAAGTTTCGTTAATAGGTAACTTGATTTTAAAGGTATCATATTTGATTTGAGTTATTGATTTCATTTGAAAATATTTCGTTTCTAACTTGCGAGATTAAATGATAATACCTTGCAAGATTTTGGTAATAACCTGCATGATTTTGATAATATCACACAAGATTTTGGCCATGCTTGATAATATTTTGACAGTACCAGACACGATTTGTCTAGAATCATTATAAATGTTGATAATAAATTGACAAGAATTTGAAAATGCAAAACAAGATTTTATAATATTTAAATATGGTTTGATAATATTATACAAGACTTTGATAATATAAATTAATAGTCTCATACATGAGTTTGGTAATACATGGAAATATTTTTAATAATCTTGATAATGACAGACACGATTTGACAGCCCAGTGTTAAACTTGATAAAAGCAGACACGATTTACATAACATCTGGTCAGATTTGACCAAGTCAGGCACGTTTTGATATTACTTGAAATTTTTTTTGTTAATATCAGGTAAAATTTTCATAATACCATGCGTGATTTTGCTAATAACCTGCAAGATTTTGATAACAATATGTAAAAGTGTGATAACATCATAGAGGATTCTCATTATACCACTTGAGATTTTGATAATGTAGCACAAGATACATCATAATTTCAAGCCTGATTTTGAAAATTTCAATCAAGATTTGATAACGCTTGATAACATTTTTATAGTATCAGACACGATTTTGCCACCATCAGTCTAGATTTTGATAATACCTTGTTAGATTTAGGTAAAACCTTAATGGATGTCATAATATCTCATAAGACTTAAAAACGTAAGACATGATTTGTAATATTTAAACATGATCTGATAGTATCGCAGGACTTCGATAATATCGTATAAATGTTTGATAATATTTGACAATATTTTGATAATCTTGATAATACCTCACAAGATTTTGATAGCTTTATGCTAAACTTTGTTCATAGGCAACATGATTCTTTTAGTACCATATTAGATTTTGGTAATGGCGGGTACGTTTTAGTTGAAGCTGCAAGTATTTTGTTAAAATAATCTAACATTTTAATGCCATGTAATATTTTGTTAATAACTTACATGACTCTGAAAGTATCGAGCGTGGTTTTGATGCGGCCATATAGGATTCTTATTATATCAGTTAAGCCTGTGATAATGTAATGCAAGATGTGTCATGCTATCAGACAAGATTTTGATAGTATCATACAAGAGTTTGATGATTCTTGGCAAGACTTTGGTAATATCCTGCAAGGTTTTGATAATGTTCTACAAGATTGTGATGATCTTGATAATAGAAGACATGGTTTGGATACCACTAAGTTTCGTTAACAGGTAACTTGAATTTGATTGTATCAAATTAGATTTTTGTAATAGCAGTCACGTTTTAATCGTAGGTGAAGATATTTTATTATTAACTTGTGAGATGACAATAATACCGCATAATATCCTCTCTCTCTCTGTCTCTCTCTCTCTATCTCTCTCTTTCTTGCTTTTGAACACTACTTAGAAGTTCAGTGAGGATTTAAGACTCTATTCAAATGTTTTTTCGACCTATGTTTTTCTTGAGAACAACAAATAAGTCGACAGTTTGTCAAATCCTGCCCAAACAGGTTTAATTGATTTAAAGTGTGATGTCAATA